>NW_028158028.1:0-25147 GCF_964263955.1 Coregonus lavaretus
CGGGTTATTATAGTAGAACAGAATACACTGTGTTCTCTTAGAAAACTGGTTATTATTGTAGAACAGAATACACTGTGTTCTCTTAGAAAATGGTTATTATTGTAGATCAGAATACACTGTGTTCTATTAGAAAACTGGTTAATATTGTAGAACAGAATACACTGTGTTCTCTTAGAAAACGGGTTATTATTGTAGAACAGAATACACTGTGTTCTCTTAGAAAACGGGTTACACTGTGTTCTCTTAGAAAACTGGTTATTATTGTAGAACAGAATACACTGTGTTCTCTTAGAAAACGGGTTATTATTGTAGAACAGAATACACTGTGTTCTCTTAGAAAACTGGTTATTATTGTAGAACAGAATACACCGTGTTCTCTTAGAAAACGGGTTATTATTGTAGAACAGAATACACTGTGTTCTCTTAGAAAACTGGTTATTATTGTAGAACAGAATACACTGGTTCTCTTAGAAAACTGGTTATTATTGTAGAACAGAATACACTGTGTTCTCTTAGAAAACTGGTTATTATTGTAGAACAGAATACACTGTGTTCTCTTAGAAAACGGGTTATTATTGTAGAACAGAATACACTGTGTTCTCTTAGAAAACGGGTTATTATTGTAGAACAGAATACACTGTGTTCTCTTAGAAAACGGGTTATTATTGTAGATAGAATACACCATGTTCTCTTAGAAAACGGGTTATTATTGTAGAACAGAATACACTGTGTTCTCTTAGAAAACGGGTTATTATTGTAGAACAGAATACACTGTGTTCTCTTAGAAAACTGGTTATTATTGTAGAACAGAATACACTGTTTCTCTTAGAAACGGGTTATTATTGTAGAACAGAATACACTGTGTTCTCTTAGAAAACTGGTTATTATTGTAGAACAGAATACACTGTGTTCTCTAGAAAACGGGTTATTATTGTAGAACAGAATACACTGTGTTCTCTTAGAAAACGGGTTATTATTGTAGTATAGAATACACCATGTTCTCTTAGAAAACGGGTTATTATTGTAGAACAGAATACACTGTGTTCTCTTAGAAAACGGGTTATTATTGTAGAACAGAATACACTGTGTTCTCTTAGAAAACTGGTTATTATTGTAGAACAGAATACACCGTGTTCTCTTAGAAAATCTACTTCATGTTGTTGGGAGCAAAAAGTAGTGGATTATTATTAGGTCAGGAAATAATGCTTGAGGTAACGTTTAAAATAAGAGGTCAAACTGTGCAAACTAAAGTTTAACATCCAGTGTAATAGTGTTGGGGAGGCAGACTGTAGTGTAATAGTGTTGGGGAGGCAGACTGTAGTGTAATAGTGTTGGGGAGGCAGACTGTAGTGTAATAGTGTTGGGGAGGCAGACTGTAGTGTGATAGTGTTGGGGAGGCAGACTGTAGTGTAATAGTGTTGGGGAGGCAGACTGTAGTGTTGGGGAGGCAGACTGTAGTGTGATAGTGTTGGGGAGGCAGACTGTAGTGTAATAGTGTTGGGGAGGCAGACTGTA
Organism: Coregonus lavaretus; assembly: GCF_964263955.1. Taxonomy (NCBI): domain Eukaryota; kingdom Metazoa; phylum Chordata; class Actinopteri; order Salmoniformes; family Salmonidae; genus Coregonus; species Coregonus lavaretus. The sequence goes on from NW_028158028.1 coordinate 1,516, forward strand.
GTGTAATAGTGTTGGGGAGGCAGACTGTAGTGTAATAGTGTTGGGGAGGCAGACTGTAGTGTGATAGTGTTGGGGAGGCAGACTGTAGTGTAATAGTGTTGGGGAGGCAGACTGTAGTGTAATAGTGTTGGGGAGGCAGACTGTAGTGTAATAGTGTTGGGGAGGCAGACTGTAGTGTAATAGTGTTGGGGAGGCAGACTGTAGTGTAATAGTGTTGGGGAAGCAGACTGTAGTGTAATAGTGTTGGGGAGGCAGACTGTAGTGTAATAGTGTTGGGGAGGCAGACTGTAGTGTAATAGTGTTGGGGAGGCAGACTGTAGTGTAATAGTGTTGGGGAGGCAGACTGTAGTGTGATAGTGTTGGGGAGGCAGACTGTAGTGTAATAGTGTTGGGGAGGCAGACTGTAGCAAACGGCAAATTAAATACTGTATAAATATGCTGTTGGAAACAAGCACACTATTGTATTTCTGTCAAAACCTAGTGATAAGAATATACTCTACAAATTTTAAACAATTTAAATTAAAAAATATATATATGCAAATAAAAATAATTGTAAAGTGGTTGTCCCACTGGCTATCATAAGGTGAATGCACCAATTTGTAAGTCGCTCTGGATAAGAGCCTCTGCTAAATGACGTAAATGTAAAATGTAAATGTGATCTGAATAGGAATATATAGTTCTATTAGAAAACTGGTTAATATTGTAGAACAGAATACACTGTGTTCTCTTAGAAAACGGGTTATTATTGTAGAACAGAATACACTGTGTTCTCTTAGAAAACGGGTTATTATTGTAGAACAGAATACACTGTGTTCTCTTAGAAAACGGGTTATTATTGTAGAACAGAATACACTGTGTTCTCTTAGAAAACTGGTTATTATTGTAGAACAGAATACACTGTGTTCTCTTAGAAAACTGGTTATTATTGTAGAACAGAATACACTGTGTTCTCTTAGAAAACTGGTTATTATTGTAGAACAGAATACACTGTGTTCTCTTAGAAAACGGGTTATTATTGTAGAACAGAATACACTGTGTTCTCTTAGAAAACTGGTTATTATTGTAGAACAGAATACACTGTGTTCTCTTAGAAAACTGGTTATTATTGTAGAACAGAATACACTGTGTTCTCTTAGAAAACTGGTTATTATTGTAGAACAGAATACACTGTGTTCTCTTAGAAAACTGGTTATTATTGTAGAACAGAATACACTGTGTTCTATTAGAAAACTGGTTATTATTGTAGAACAGAATACACTGTGTTCTCTTAGAAAACTGGTTATTATTGTAGAACAGAATACACTGTGTTCTATTAGAAAACTGGTTATTATTGTAGAACAGAATACACTGTGTTCTCTTAGAAAACTGGTTATTATTGTAGAACAGAATACACTGTGTTCTCTTAGAAAACTGGTTATTATTGTAGAACAGAATACACTGTGTTCTCTTAGAAAACTGGTTATTATTGTAGAACAGAATACACTGTGTTCTCTTAGAAAACTGGTTATTATTGTAGAACAGAATACACTGTGTTCTATTAGAAAACTGGTTATTATTGTAGAACAGAATACACTGTGTTCTCTTAGAAAACTGGTTATTATTGTAGAACAGAATACACTGTGTTCTATTAGAAAACTGGTTATTATTGTAGAACAGAATACACTGTGTTCTCTTAGAAAACGGGTTATTATAGTAGAACAGAATACACTGTGTTCTCTTAGAAAACTGGTTATTATTGTAGAACAGAATACACTGTGTTCTCTTAGAAAACTGGTTATTATTGTAGATCAGAATACACTGTGTTCTATTAGAAAACTGGTTAATATTGTAGAACAGAATACACTGTGTTCTCTTAGAAAACGGGTTATTATTGTAGAACAGAATACACTGTGTTCTCTTAGAAAACGGGTTATTATTGTAGAACAGAATACACTGTGTTCTCTTAGAAAACGGGTTATTATTGTAGAACAGAATACACTGTGTTCTCTTAGAAAACTGGTTATTATTGTAGAACAGAATACACTGTGTTCTCTTAGAAAACGGGTTATTATTGTAGAACAGAATACACTGTGTTCTCTTAGAAAACTGGTTATTATTGTAGAACAGAATACACCGTGTTCTCTTAGAAAACGGGTTATTATTGTAGAACAGAATACACTGTGTTCTCTTAGAAAACTGGTTATTATTGTAGAACAGAATACACTGTGTTCTCTTAGAAAACTGGTTATTATTGTAGAACAGAATACACTGTGTTCTCTTAGAAAACTGGTTATTATTGTAGAACAGAATACACTGTGTTCTCTTAGAAAACGGGTTATTATTGTAGAACAGAATACACTGTGTTCTCTTAGAAAACGGGTTATTATTGTAGAACAGAATACACTGTGTTCTCTTAGAAAACGGGTTATTATTGTAGTATAGAATACACCATGTTCTCTTAGAAAACGGGTTATTATTGTAGAACAGAATACACTGTGTTCTCTTAGAAAACGGGTTATTATTGTAGAACAGAATACACTGTGTTCTCTTAGAAAACTGGTTATTATTGTAGAACAGAATACACTGTGTTCTCTTAGAAAACGGGTTATTATTGTAGAACAGAATACACTGTGTTCTCTTAGAAAACTGGTTATTATTGTAGAACAGAATACACTGTGTTCTCTTAGAAAACGGGTTATTATTGTAGAACAGAATACACTGTGTTCTCTTAGAAAACGGGTTATTATTGTAGTATAGAATACACCATGTTCTCTTAGAAAACGGGTTATTATTGTAGAACAGAATACACTGTGTTCTCTTAGAAAACGGGTTATTATTGTAGAACAGAATACACTGTGTTCTCTTAGAAAACTGGTTATTATTGTAGAACAGAATACACCGTGTTCTCTTAGAAAATCTACTTCATGTTGTTGGGAGCAAAAAGTAGTGGATTATTATTAGGTCAGGAAATAATGCTTGAGGTAACGTTTAAAATAAGAGGTCAAACTGTGCAAACTAAAGTTTAACATCCAGTGTAATAGTGTTGGGGAGGCAGACTGTAGTGTAATAGTGTTGGGGAGGCAGACTGTAGTGTAATAGTGTTGGGGAGGCAGACTGTAGTGTAATAGTGTTGGGGAGGCAGACTGTAGTGTGATAGTGTTGGGGAGGCAGACTGTAGTGTAATAGTGTTGGGGAGGCAGACTGTAGTGTTGGGGAGGCAGACTGTAGTGTGATAGTGTTGGGGAGGCAGACTGTAGTGTAATAGTGTTGGGGAGGCAGACTGTAGTGTAATAGTGTTGGGGAGGCAGACTGTAGTGTAATAGTGTTGGGGAGGCAGACTGTAGTGTGATAGTGTTGGGGAGGCAGACTGTAGTGTAATAGTGTTGGGGAGGCAGACTGTAGTGTAATAGTGTTGGGGAGGCAGACTGTAGTGTAATAGTGTTGGGGAGGCAGACTGTAGTGTAATAGTGTTGGGGAGGCAGACTGTAGTGTAATAGTGTTGGGGAGGCAGACTGTAGTGTAATAGTGTTGGGGAGGCAGACTGTAGTGTAATAGTGTTGGGGAGGCAGACTGTAGTGTTGGGGAGGCAGACTGTAGTGTAATAGTGTTGGGGAGGCAGACTGTAGTGTAATAGTGTTGGGGAGGCAGACTGTAGTGTAATAGTGTTGGGGAGGCAGACTGTAGTGTAATAGTGTTGGGGAGGCAGACTGTAGTGTAATAGTGTTGGGGAGGCAGACTGTAGTGTAATAGTGTTGGGGAGGCAGACTGTAGTGTAATAGTGTTGGGGAGGCAGACTGTAGTGTGATAGTGTTGGGGAGGCAGACTGTAGTGTAATAGTGTTGGGGAGGCAGACTGTAGTGTAATAGTGTTGGGGAGGCAGACTGTAGTGTAATAGTGTTGGGGAGGCAGACTGTAGTGTAATAGTGTTGGGGAGGCAGACTGTAGTGTAATAGTGTTGGGGAGGCAGACTGTAGTGTAATAGTGTTGGGGAGGCAGACTGTAGTGTAATAGTGTTGGGGAGGCAGACTGTAGTGTAATAGTGTTGGGGAGGCAGACTGTAGTGTAATAGTGTTGGGGAGGCAGACTGTAGTGTGATAGTGTTGGGGAGGCAGACTGTAGTGTTGGGGAGGCAGACTGTAGTGTAATAGTGTTGGGGAGGCAGACTGTAGTGTAATAGTGTTGGGGAGGCAGACTGTAGTGTAATAGTGTTGGGGAGGCAGACTGTAGTGTAATAGTGTTGGGGAGGCAGACTGTAGTGTGATAGTGTTGGGGGGGCAGACTGTAGTGTAATAGTGTTGGGGAGGCAGACTGTAGTGTAATAGTGTTGGGGAGGCAGACTGTAGTGTAATAGTGTTGGGGAGGCAGACTGTAGTGTAATAGTGTTGGGGAGGCAGACTGTAGTGTAATAGTGTTGGGGAGGCAGACTGTAGTGTTGGGGAGGCAGACTGTAGTGTAATAGTGTTGGGGAGGCAGACTGTAGTGTTGGGGAGGCAGACTGTAGTGTAATAGTGTTGGGGAGGCAGACTGTAGTGTTGGGGAGGCAGACTGTAGTGTAATAGTGTTGGGGAGGCAGACTGTAGTGTGATAGTGTTGGGGAGGCAGACTGTAGTGTAATAGTGTTGGGGAGGCAGACTGTAGTGTAATAGTGTTGGGGAGGCAGACTGTAGTGTAATAGTGTTGGGGAGGCAGACTGTAGTGTAATAGTGTTGGGGAGGCAGACTGTAGTGTAATAGTGTTGGGGAGGCAGACTGTAGTGTTGGGGAGGCAGACTGTAGTGTAATAGTGTTGGGGAGGCAGACTGTAGTGTAATAGTGTTGGGGAGGCAGACTGTAGTGTAATAGTGTTGGGGAGGCAGACTGTAGTGTAATAGTGTTGGGGAGGCAGACTGTAGTGTAATAGTGTTGGGGAGGCAGACTGTAGTGTAATAGTGTTGGGGAGGCAGACTGTAGTGTAATAGTGTTGGGGAGGCAGACTGTAGTGTTGGGGAGGCAGACTGTAGTGTTGGGGAGGCAGACTGTAGTGTAATAGTGTTGGGGAGGCAGACTGTAGTGTTGGGGAGGCAGACTGTAGTGTAATAGTGTTGGGGAGGCAGACTGTAGTGTTGGGGAGGCAGACTGTAGTGTTGGGGAGGCAGACTGTAGTGTAATAGTGTTGGGGAGGCAGACTGTAGTGTTGGGGAGGCAGACTGTAGTGTAATAGTGTTGGGGAGGCAGACTGTAGTGTTGGGGAGGCAGACTGTAGTGTTGGGGAGGCAGACTGTAGTGTAATAGTGTTGGGGAGGCAGACTGTAGTGTAATAGTGTTGGGGAGGCAGACTGTAGTGTAATAGTGTTGGGGAGGCAGACTGTAGTGTAATAGTGTTGGGGAGGCAGACTGTAGTGTAATAGTGTTGGGGAGGCAGACTGTAGTGTAATAGTGTTGGGGAGGCAGACTGTAGTGTAATAGTGTTGGGGAGGCAGACTGTAGTGTGATAGTGTTGGGGAGGCAGACTGTAGTGTAATAGTGTTGGGGAGGCAGACTGTAGTGTAATAGTGTTGGGGAGGCAGACTGTAGTGTTGGGGAGGCAGACTGTAGTGTTGGGGAGGCAGACTGTAGTGTAATAGTGTTGGGGAGGCAGACTGTAGTGTAATAGTGTTGGGGAGGCAGACTGTAGTGTAATAGTGTTGGGGAGGCAGACTGTAGTGTAATAGTGTTGGGGAGGCAGACTGTAGTGTAATAGTGTTGGGGAGGCAGACTGTAGTGTGATAGTGTTGGGGAGGCAGACTGTAGTGTAATAGTGTTGGGGAAGCAGACTGTAGTGTAATAGTGTTGGGGAGGCAGACTGTAGTGTAATAGTGTTGGGGAGGCAGACTGTAGTGTAATAGTGTTGGGGAGGCAGACTGTAGTGTAATAGTGTTGGGGAGGCAGACTGTAGTGTGATAGTGTTGGGGAGGCAGACTGTAGTGTAATAGTGTTGGGGAGGCAGACTGTAGCAAACGGCAAATTAAATACTGTATAAATATGCTGTTGGAAACAAGCACACTATTGTATTTCTGTCAAAACCTAGTGATAAGAATATACTCTACAAATTTTAAACAATTTAAATTAAAAAATATATATATGCAAATAAAAATAATTGTAAAGTGGTTGTCCCACTGGCTATCATAAGGTGAATGCACCAATTTGTAAGTCGCTCTGGATAAGAGCCTCTGCTAAATGACGTAAATGTAAAATGTAAATGTGATCTGAATAGGAATATTTCCAGAACAGACAAAGACAAAAGGATGCGGTTAACATGGAGAAGCCAGTGTTACACCTCTTCCCAGATTAAACCTCTCAGAGACACTGTTTCTCTAATGATGTAACGGCCATCCATTTCATTACAGATGCATGTCCACACAAACACACTGCCCTTTAGCTCGCCGTCTGGACGAGGTTACTGGTGCTGCGTCGGGGTTCAATCCTGGTGCTGCGTCGGGGTTCAATCCTGGTGCTGCGTCGGGGTTCATTCATAGCTCGCCGTCTGGACGAGGTTACTGGTGCTGCGTCGGGGTTCAATCCTGGTGCTGCGTCGGGGTTCAATCCTGGTGCTGCGTCGGGGTTCATTCATAGCTCGCCGTCTGGACGAGGTTACTGGTGCTGCGTCGGGGTTCAATCCTGGTGCTGCGTCGGGGTTCATTCATAGCTCGCCGTCTGGATGAGGTTACTGGTGCTGCGTCGGGGTTCATTCCTGGTGCTGCGTCGGGGTTCATTCCTGGTGCTGCGTCGGGGTTCATTCCTGGTGCTGCGTCGGGGTTCATTCCTGGTGCTGCGTCGGGGTTCATTCCTGGTGCTGCGTCGGGGTTCATTCCTGGTGCTGCGTCGGGGTTCATTCCTGGTGCTGCGTCGGGGTTCATTCCTGGTGCTGCGTCGGGGTTCATTCCTGGTGCTGCGTCGGGGTTCATTCCTGGTGCTGCGTCGGGGTTCATTCCTGGTGCTGCGTCGGGGTTCATTCCTGGTGCTGCGTCGGGGTTCATTCCTGGTGCTGCGTCGGGGTTCATTCCTGGTGCTGCGTCGGGGTTCATTCCTGGTGCTGCGTCGGGGTTCATTCCTGTTGTTAATTTGACGTATATGTGTATATGTCAGAGTAACTGCAGTGTCAGTGCAGAGGAATCAATGGCTGTTGTCTAACTCCCGAGGTCACACCTTCACAGTAGTTCTGTTGCCTTCTTAAATGCGCCGACGTTGATTAGTCGGAAGAAATCAAACTGAAGAATAATATAATTATTATTTAATTATTATTATGATACAAGCTGTTGATTCCTGCCTGTCATAATACATGATGTTGTACTACAATGGAAAACAGAGAACAAGGTGAAAGCGTATAATAATTAATCATATGAATAAAACTAGTTAATGGATAAATGATAGAATAAGGCTGTTGACAATGAGACTAATGGATTAAGGAATCAATGGTAGAATTTGTATTTCTTCAAAGACACAAAAAAAAAACTTGGACCGACAAAGATGGATACAGAAAAGCAATAAAATATCAACTGAATTGCCCTATCTCTGATGGGATCCAGAGTTACAGGTCGAGGAAGTTAGAATTTAGTCCACAAATGTACCCACATTTCTATTATACTGTATGTCAATAGTTTATGATTAGTGAATACCATAGTGCAGTTATTTCATTAGATACTTTTTCCCTTTTAGCTGAAATCTTGTTGTTTTTTTCAAAGCCATTTTAGCCGTCGCGCTAGCTGCTAGCTGTTCGGTCTGAACACATTCCCAAATCACGGGAAATTGTTGCGCTATGAAGACGTTGTTTCCCTCCGAGGCATGTTGCTAGGCAGGCCCCGGCTAAAGCCAGTGTGAGTAACTTGCTAACGAGCGTTTGTGCTACGAAGCTAACTAAATGAGGCACTCTGACCCACCAAACTTCCTGCTAGATTCATGATAGTGTTGTTAGACAAAGTAAGGAAAGTGAACTTCAAAACGTAATGTCGTTTTATTGGGATTTGCAGCTGTGGTAAGTATTGAATCTGCTAACGTTCTGAAATAATTTACTCATCCTTTAGCTTAACATTCCTCATAATCTGCCTCCCGTGGGTTAGAATGGATTGATCCATCATCAGAATACCCTCCCGTGGGTTAGAATGGATTGCTCCATCATCAGAACACCCTCCGTGGGTTAGAATGGATTGATCCAGGGTAGAGATCTATGTATCTATCTGTCTCTGGCTGAACCCAGTCCGTCTGGAACCAGAGTAACGTCTCACTTGGGAAGGCCGGCTAGGCCCAGTAATTGTATTTTTATTTGAGTAGGCCAGACAGAAAAAGGACAGGTCAGACAGACAGACAGGAGACAGACAGACAGACAGGAGACAGATAAACAGACAGACAGACAGACAGGAGACAGACAGACTGGAGACAGACAGACAGACAGCCAGACATACAAGAGACAGACAGGAGACAGGAGACAGACAGACAGACAGGAGACAGACAGATAGGAGACAGACAGACATACAGGAGACAGACAGACAGACAGACAGGAGACAGACAGACAGACAGACAGGAGACAGATAAACAGACAGACAGACAGACAGGAGACAGACAGACTGGAGACAGACAGACAGACAGCCAGACATACAAGAGACAGACAGGAGACAGGAGACAGACAGACAGACAGGAGACAGACAGATAGGAGACAGACAGACATACAGGAGACAGACAGACAGACAGACAGACAGACAGACAGACAGGAGACAGACAGACAGACAGACAGGAGATCGCCAGACAGACTGGAGACAGAAAGAGAGAGAAAGAGAGAGAGAGAGAGAGGAGAAATCATGTGAGAGAGAGAGAGAGAGAGCGAGAGAGAGAGAGAGAGAGACAGAGAGAGAGAGAGAGACAGAGAGAGACAGAGAGAGAGAGAGAGAGACAGAGAGAGAGAGAGAGACAGAGAGAGAGGATAAATCATGTGAGAGAGAGAGACACAGAGAGAGAGAGAGAGAGAGAGAGAGAGAGAGAGGAGAAATCATGTGAGAGAGAGAGAGAGAGAGAGCGAGAGAGACAGAGAGAGAGAGAGAGAGAGACAGAGAGAGACAGAGAGAGAGAGAGAGAGAGAGAGTTTATTGTGAAAGCTGGTCCCAGCACCAACCACTGTGTGATAGGTTGAAGCAGAACTGGGTGTAAATTGAGGCACTTATCTCAGTGGGAGGAGAGACAGCAGGAAAACCCGATATTGATGGGACTGTTTTCCCCTTCCTCACACCTCAGAGAAAAGCACCCAGCTGGAGAACTAAAAGGGAATAAACAGAGATGGTGTTGTTGTTGCTTCAGGGTTGGTGAGGCCTTCAGCTGAAAACCCTCAGGTCCGTCCCCGCCATTATACATAAAACAGAGATGGTGATATACAGCACATTACACTTACCTATCTAACAACAGCAGGAGGTTATCATAAAACCATCACCACAAAGTCCACATCAAGTTTTTCTGAAGGGTTATTTTTGTCATTTCAATTGAGACAATATAATAACAACATATTTATTTTTTGGAGAGTCAAACACCCGACGCATCTCTGCTGTGTTCTGACTGGCTGAGCCCCAGCTCCCAGCTCTCCTATTGGCCAATCCCCAGCCCTGTCATAAACATCGCTGAGGGACATAACTTTGGCTCTCTATTGGTTGACAGCCAGACTGGCTTAACACCAATAAACCTCCTGCCTGTGTTAGCAAACAGATTAAAAAGTCTTTATCACTTTCAACATCCCCAAAATAACACCCAGATCATCACTCATTATATCCCTCTCAGTTCAACACCCCCAAAATAACACCCAGATCATCACTCAATATATCCCTCTCAGTTCAACACCCCCAAAATAACACCCGGATCATCCCTCAATAAATCTCTCTCAGTTCAACACCCCCAAAATAACACCCAGATCATCACTCAATATATCTCTCTCAGTTCAACACCCCCAAAATAACACCCAGATCATCTCGGGGGCGGCAGGTAGCTTAGTGGTTAAGAGCGTTGTGCCAGTAATCGAAAGGTCGCTGGTTCTAATCGCCGAGCCGACTAGGTGAAAAATCTGCCGATGTGCCCTTGAGCAAGGCACTTAACCCTAATTGCTCATGTAAGTCGCTCTGGATAAGAGCGTCTGCTAAATGACGTAAATGTAAATGTAAAAAATCTCTCAATAAATCTCTCTCAGTTCAACACCCCCAAAATAACACCCGGATCATCCCTCAATAAATATCTCTCAGTTCAACACCCCCAAAATAACACCCGGATCATCACTCAATAAATCTTTCTCAGTTCAACACCCCCAAAATAACACCCGGATCATCACTCAATATATCCCTCTCAGTTCAACACCCCCAAAATAACACCCGGATCATCCCTCAATAAATCTCTCTCAGTTCAACACCCCCAAAATAACACCCAGATCATCCCTCAATAAATCTCTCTCAGTTCAACACCCCCAAAATAACACCCGGATCATCACTCAATAAATCTCTCTCAGTTCAACACCCCCAAAATAACACCCGGATCATCCCTCAATAAATCCCTCTCAGTTCTACTGTTATATAAATATTCCAGCTCAGGACCCAGCATTTAGACATGAAGAGGATCCACTGTTGACCTGCCGCTCTGCTGTCCTGACACCAGGGCTGTATATCTCCGTCCAGATTATGACTACGGCGGCGCATTGTGCTTTGTTTTGAATCCAGGTCTATGTTCCAGACAGAAGCCTCGTTTCCATGGCGCCTAGCCTGGCGTTCAGAAGCCTCGTTTCCATGGCGCATAGCCTGGCGTTCAGAAGCCTCGTTTCCATGGCGCCTAGCCTGCCGTTCAGAAGCCTCGTTTCCATGGCGCCTAGCCTGGCGTTCAGAAGCCTCGTTTCCATGGCACCTAGCCTGGCGTTCAGAAGCCTCGTTTCCATGGCACCTAGCCTGGCGTTCAGAAGCCTCGTTTCCATGGCACCTAGCCTGGCGTTCAGCGATAAACATGAAAAGATGTTCGTGACTCAGGCGATATTGTACTTCAATGTTCTGGCGCCGACGAAGATGGCGGCCTCGCGACTAGCTCTTAGGAAACTTTGCAAGTATTATTTTTTTTTTTTATGTATTATTTTTTACATCATATTTGATAAGCATTTCGCTACACCCGCTATAACATCTGGTAAACACGTGTATGTGACAAATAAGATTTGATTAGATTTGATCCTGTCGTCCAGACTACGGCTGCTGAACCTGAGTTAAACACAGAGAGACACATCTCTCTGGTCAGACAATGACAATAAAGTCATATTTTTATTCTTCCTTGTTGTTGTTGGAGGTTTGGTGAATATTCATGGAGAGGTATCCAGTAAGACTCCTCAGTCCTTACTGAGCTCCTCCCCCTCCCCCGGGGGCCTGCGGTTAACAATGGTAGAATCCCCCCCCCCCTCCCCCGGGGGCCTGCGGTTAACAATGGTAGAATCCCCCCCCCTCCCCCGGGGGCCTGCGGTTAACAATGGTAGAATCCCCCCCCCCGGGGGCCTGCGGTTAACAATGGTAGAATCCCTCCCCCTCCCCCGGGGGCCTGCGGTTAACAATGGTAGAATCCCCCCCCCCCTCCCCCGGGGGCCTGCGGTTAACAATGGTAGAATCCCCCCCCCTCCCCCGGGGGCCTGCGGTTATTTGCCGTATGTTTTTAACTGTGCTGTGATGTTTCACAACATTTCTGAACCTTTCAATTCTCATCGTTTCTACAGATTGTCAATTAAAGATAAACATATTTGCTAAAAGTATTATTTATATTATTGATCGATTGACTATGACTTTTTAAATCACCCAGCAGTGCTATTTACAGAGTTTTCTCCAGGTAAATGTTGCAATCCTTCAGCCATTCCTGGACCTGCGACCAAAAACAAGCTACAAATGGACAGTACCAAAACAAATGATCTAATGATTCTGTCTCTTCGCAGCAAAATCTGCAGAGCTGGGATGGTTGTATCCCCCATATAAATAACAATCTATTGGTTGCAAGAATATTATGTAATCGTTTAAATTGAAAAATTCGAAGTTTTGAATCCGATGTTGTTTTGTGAATCAGTTCATAAACTATGTGCCATGGAATTGGTACATTGAAAATCTCTTCCCAACTATTTTGCTTCTGTACGGGACGGCGGTCAATATTTTGGTCCTTAACCTGGAATACTTTTTTATTCATCACAATGTTCTTTATCCAATTTTGGTGTTTAAAGCCGACAGACAAGTTCCTTCCTTTTCCCCTTCCACTTGCCTCCTCCATTTCTGTGGTAACGCTGCAATTAGTTGGTTGTAATGTTGGGCAGAGCAGACATTTCCACATATGAGTATATTTGAGTTTAACCATAATATTTGTTGTATTATTTGTTCGGTCGTTTCTGGTGGATTAAACTGAAATTGCAACCAACTTTCTACGGCTTGTTTTAAAAATAGCGATATTTTGGAGATGATTGACCCTACTGTCAACTCTACAGTCCAGGCTATTATATACCTGGACATAACTCTCTGTTCCAATAGTGTTATAGACGGACCTACTGTCATAACTCTCTGTTCCAATAGTGTTATAGACAGACCTACTGTCATAACTCTCTGTTCCAATAGTGTTATAGACGGACCTGCTGTCATAACTCTCTGTTCCAATAGTGTTATAGACGGACCTACTGTCATAACTCTCTGTTCCAATAGTGTTATAGACAGACCTACTGTCATAACTCTCTGTTCCAATAGTGTTATAGACGGACCTACTGTCATAACTCTCTGTTCCAATAGTGTTATAGACAGACCTACTGTCATAACTCTCTGTTCCAATAGTGTTATAGACGGACCTACTGTCATAACTCTCTGTTCCAATAGTGTTATAGACGGACCTACTGTCATAACTCTCTGTTCCAATAGTGTTATAGACGGACCTACTGTCATAACTCTCTGTTCCAATAGTGTTATAGACAGACCTACTGTCATAACTCTCTGTTCCAATAGTGTTATAGACAGACCTACTGTCATAACTCTCTGTTCCAATAGTGTTATAGACAGACCTACTGTCATAACTCTCTGTTCCAATAGTGTTATAGACGGACCTACTGTCATAACTCTCTGTTCCAATAGTGTTATAGACGGACCTACTGTCATAACTCTCTGTTCCAATAGTGTTATAGACGGACCTACTGTCATAACTCTCTGTTCCAATAGTGTTATAGACGGACCTACTGTCATAACTCTCTGTTCCAATAGTGTTATAGACAGACCTACTGTCATAACTCTCTGTTCCAATAGTGTTATAGACAGACCTACTGTCATAACTCTCTGTTCCAATAGTGTTATAGACAGACCTACTGTCATAACTCTCTGTTCCAATAGTGTTATAGACGGACCTACTGTCATAACTCTCTGTTCCAATAGTGTTATAGACGGACCTACTGTCATAACTCTCTGTTCCAATAGTGTTATAGACGGACCTACTGTCATAACTCTCTGTTCCAATAGTGTTATAGACAGACCTACTGTCATAACTCTCTGTTCCAATAGTGTTATAGACAGACCTACTGTCATAACTCTCTGTTCCAATAGTGTTATAGACGGACCTACTGTCATAACTCTCTGTTCCAATAGTGTTATAGACAGACCTACTGTCATAACTCTCTGTTCCAATAGTGTTATAGACGGACCTACTGTCATAACTCTCTGTTCCAATAGTGTTATAGACAGACCTACTGTCATAACTCTCTGTTCCAATAGTGTTATAGACGGACCTACTGTCATAACTCTCTGTTCCAATAGTGTTATAGACAGACCTACTGTCATAACTCTCTGTTCCAATAGTGTTATAGACAGACCTACTGTCATAACTCTCTGTTCCAATAGTGTTATAGACGGACCTACTGTCATAACTCTCTGTTCCAATAGTGTTATAGACAGACCTACTGTCATAACTCTCTGTTCCAATAGTGTTATAGACAGACCTACTGTCATAACTCTCTGTTCCAATAGTGTTATAGACAGACCTACTGTCATAACTCTCTGTTCCAATAGTGTTATAGACGGACCTACTGTCATAACTCTCTGTTCCAATAGTGTTATAGACGGACCTACTGTCATAACTCTCTGTTCCAATAGTGTTATAGACGGACCTACTGTCATAACTCTCTGTTCCAATAGTGTTATAGACAGACCTACTGTCATAACTCTCTGTTCCAATAGTGTTATAGACAGACCTACTGTCATAACTCTCTGTTCCAATAGTGTTATAGACAGACCTACTGTCATAACTCTCTGTTCCAATAGTGTTATAGACACACCTACTGTCATAACTCTCTGTTCCAATAGTGTTATAGACAGACCTACTGTCATAACTCTCTGTTCCAATAGTGTTATAGACAGACCTACTGTCATAACTCTCTGTTCCAATAGTGTTATAGATAGACCTACTGTCATAACTCTCTGTTCCAATAGTGTTATAGACAGACCTACTGTCATAACTCTCTGTTCCAATAGTGTTATAGACGGACCTACTGTCATAACTCTCTGTTCCAATAGTGTTATAGACGGACCTGCTGTCATAACTCTCTGTTCCAATAGTGTTATAGACAGACCTACTGTCATAACTCTCTGTTCCAATAGTGTTATAGACAGACCTACTGTCATAACTCTCTGTTCCAATAGTGTTATAGACGGACCTACTGTCATAACTCTCTGTTCCAATAGTGTTATAGACGGACCTACTGTCATAACTCTCTGTTCCAATAGTGTTATAGATAGACCTACTGTCATAACTCTCTGTTCCAATAGTGTTATAGACGGACCTACTGTCATAACTCTCTGTTCCAATAGTGTTATAGACAGACCTACTGTCATAACTCTCTGTTCCAATAGTGTTATAGACGGACCTGCTGTCATAACTCTCTGTTCCAATAGTGTTATAGACAGACCTACTGTCATAACTCTCTGTTCCAATAGTGTTATAGACAGACCTACTGTCATAACTCTCTGTTCCAATAGTGTTATAGACAGACCTACTGTCATAACTCTCTGTTCCAATAGTGTTATAGACGGACCTACTGTCATAACTCTCTGTTCCAATAGTGTTATAGACGGACCTACTGTCATAACTCTCTGTTCCAATAGTGTTATAGACGGACCTGCTGTCATAACTCTCTGTTCCAATAGTGTTATAGACAGACCTACTGTCATAACTCTCTGTTCCAATAGTGTTATAGACAGACCTACTGTCATAACTCTCTGTTCCAATAGTGTTATAGACAGACCTACTGTCATAACTCTCTGTTCCAATAGTGTTATAGACGGACCTACTGTCATAACTCTCTGTTCCAATAGTGTTATAGACGGACCTACTGTCATAACTCTCTGTTCCAATAGTGTTATAGACGGACCTACTGTCATAACTCTCTGTTCCAATAGTGTTATAGACAGACCTACTGTCATAACTCTCTGTTCCAATAGTGTTATAGACAGACCTACTGTCATAACTCTCTGTTCCAATAGTGTTATAGACGGACCTACTGTCATAACTCTCTGTTCCAATAGTGTTATAGACGGACCTACTGTCATAACTCTCTGTTCCAATAGTGTTATAGACGGACCTACTGTCATAACTCTCTGTTCCAATAGTGTTATAGACGGACCTACTGTCATAACTCTCTGTTCCAATAGTGTTATAGACAGACCTACTGTCATAACTCTCTGTTCCAATAGTGTTATAGACAGACCTACTGTCATAACTCTCTGTTCCAATAGTGTTATAGACAGACCTACTGTCATAACTCTCTGTTCCAATAGTGTTATAGACGGACCTACTGTCATAACTCTCTGTTCCAATAGTGTTATAGACGGACCTACTGTCATAACTCTCTGTTCCAATAGTGTTATAGACGGACCTACTGTCATAACTCTCTGTTCCAATAGTGTTATAGACAGACCTACTGTCATAACTCTCTGTTCCAATAGTGTTATAGACAGACCTACTGTCATAACTCTCTGTTCCAATAGTGTTATAGACGGACCTACTGTCATAACTCTCTGTTCCAATAGTGTTATAGACAGACCTACTGTCATAACTCTCTGTTCCAATAGTGTTATAGACGGACCTACTGTCATAACTCTCTGTTCCAATAGTGTTATAGACAGACCTACTGTCATAACTCTCTGTTCCAATAGTGTTATAGACGGACCTACTGTCATAACTCTCTGTTCCAATAGTGTTATAGACAGACCTACTGTCATAACTCTCTGTTCCAATAGTGTTATAGACAGACCTACTGTCATAACTCTCTGTTCCAATAGTGTTATAGACGGACCTACTGTCATAACTCTCTGTTCCAATAGTGTTATAGACAGACCTACTGTCATAACTCTCTGTTCCAATAGTGTTATAGACAGACCTACTGTCATAACTCTCTGTTCCAATAGTGTTATAGACAGACCTACTGTCATAACTCTCTGTTCCAATAGTGTTATAGACGGACCTACTGTCATAACTCTCTGTTCCAATAGTGTTATAGACGGACCTACTGTCATAACTCTCTGTTCCAATAGTGTTATAGACGGACCTACTGTCATAACTCTCTGTTCCAATAGTGTTATAGACAGACCTACTGTCATAACTCTCTGTTCCAATAGTGTTATAGACAGACCTACTGTCATAACTCTCTGTTCCAATAGTGTTATAGACAGACCTACTGTCATAACTCTCTGTTCCAATAGTGTTATAGACACACCTACTGTCATAACTCTCTGTTCCAATAGTGTTATAGACAGACCTACTGTCATAACTCTCTGTTCCAATAGTGTTATAGACAGACCTACTGTCATAACTCTCTGTTCCAATAGTGTTATAGATAGACCTACTGTCATAACTCTCTGTTCCAATAGTGTTATAGACAGACCTACTGTCATAACTCTCTGTTCCAATAGTGTTATAGACGGACCTACTGTCATAACTCTCTGTTCCAATAGTGTTATAGACGGACCTGCTGTCATAACTCTCTGTTCCAATAGTGTTATAGACAGACCTACTGTCATAACTCTCTGTTCCAATAGTGTTATAGACAGACCTACTGTCATAACTCTCTGTTCCAATAGTGTTATAGACGGACCTACTGTCATAACTCTCTGTTCCAATAGTGTTATAGACGGACCTACTGTCATAACTCTCTGTTCCAATAGTGTTATAGATAGACCTACTGTCATAACTCTCTGTTCCAATAGTGTTATAGACGGACCTACTGTCATAACTCTCTGTTCCAATAGTGTTATAGACAGACCTACTGTCATAACTCTCTGTTCCAATAGTGTTATAGACGGACCTGCTGTCATAACTCTCTGTTCCAATAGTGTTATAGACAGACCTACTGTCATAACTCTCTGTTCCAATAGTGTTATAGACAGACCTACTGTCATAACTCTCTGTTCCAATAGTGTTATAGACAGACCTACTGTCATAACTCTCTGTTCCAATAGTGTTATAGACGGACCTACTGTCATAACTCTCTGTTCCAATAGTGTTATAGACGGACCTGCTGTCATAACTCTCTGTTCCAATAGTGTTATAGACAGACCTACTGTCATAACTCTCTGTTCCAATAGTGTTATAGACAGACCTACTGTCATAACTCTCTGTTCCAATAGTGTTATAGACAGACCTGCTGTCATAACTCTCTGTTCCAATAGTGTTATAGACAGACCTACTGTCATAACTCTCTGTTCCAATAGTGTTATAGACAGACCTGCTGTCATAACTCTCTGTTCCAATAGTGTTATAGACGGACCTACTGACATAACTCTCTGTTCCAATAGTGTTATAGACGGACCTACTGTCATAACTCTCTGTTCCAATAGTGTTATAGACAGACCTACTGTCATAACTCTCTGTTCCAATAGTGTTATAGACGGACCTACTGTCATAACTCTCTGTTCCAATAGTGTTATAGACAGACCTACTGTCATAACTCTCTGTTCCAATAGTGTTATAGACAGACCTACTGTCATAACTCTCTGTTCCAATAGTGTTATAGACAGACCTACTGTCATAACTCTCTGTTCCAATAGTGTTATAGACGGACCTACTGTCATAACTCTCTGTTCCAATAGTGTTATAGACGGACCTACTGTCATAACTCTCTGTTCCAATAGTGTTATAGACGGACCTACTGTCATAACTCTCTGTTCCAATAGTGTTATAGACGGACCTACTGTCATAACTCTCTGTTCCAATAGTGTTATAGACAGATCTACTGTCATAACTCTCTGTTCCAATAGTTATAGACGGACCTACTGTCATAACTCTCTGTTCCAATAGTGTTATAGACGGACCTACTGTCATAACTCTCTGTTCCAATAGTGTTATAGACGGACCTACTGTCATAACTCTCTGTTCCAATAGTGTTATAGACGGACCTACTGTCATAACTCTCTGTTCCAATAGTGTTATAGACAGACCTACTGTCATAACTCTCTGTTCCAATAGTGTTATAGACAGACCTACTGTCATAACTCTCTGTTCCAATAGTGTTATAGACAGACCTACTGTCATAACTCTCTGTTCCAATAGTGTTATAGACAGACCTACTGTCATAACTCTCTGTTCCAATAGTGTTATAGACGGACCTACTGTCATAACTCTCTGTTCCAATAGTGTTATAGACGGACCTACTGTCATAACTCTCTGTTCCAATAGTGTTATAGACGGACCTACTGTCATAACTCTCTGTTCCAATAGTGTTATAGACGGACCTACTGTCATAACTCTCTGTTCCAATAGTGTTATAGACGGACCTACTGTCATAACTCTCTGTTCCAATAGTGTTATAGACGGACCTACTGTCATAACTCTCTGTTCCAATAGTGTTATAGACGGACCTACTGTCATAACTCTCTGTTCCAATAGTGTTATAGACGGACCTACTGTCATAACTCTCTGTTCCAATAGTGTTATAGACGGACCTACTGTCATAACTCTCTGTTCCAATAGTGTTATAGACAGACCTACTGTCATAACTCTCTGTTCCAATAGTGTTATAGACGGACCTACTGTCATAACTCTCTGTTCCAATAGTGTTATAGACAGACCTACTGTCATAACTCTCTGTTCCAATAGTGTTATAGACGGACCTACTGTCATAACTCTCTGTTCCAATAGTGTTATAGACGGACCTACTGTCATAACTCTCTGTTCCAATAGTGTTATAGACAGACCTACTGTCATAACTCTCTGTTCCAATAGTGTTATAGACGGACCTGCTGTCATAACTCTCTGTTCCAATAGTGTTATAGACGGACCTGCTGTCATAACTCTCTGTTCCAATAGTGTTATAGACGGACCTACTGTCATAACTCTCTGTTCCAATAGTGTTATAGACGGACCTACTGTCATAACTCTCTGTTCCAATAGTGTTATAGACAGACCTACTGTCATAACTCTCTGTTCCAATAGTGTTATAGACGGACCTACTGTCATAACTCTCTGTTCCAATAGTGTTATAGACGGACCTACTGTCATAACTCTCTGTTCCAATAGTGTTATAGACAGACCTACTGTCATAACTCTCTGTTCCAATAGTGTTATAGACAGACCTACTGTCATAACTCTCTGTTCCAATAGTGTTATAGACGGACCTACTGACATAACTCTCTGTTCCAATAGTGTTATAGACAGACCTACTGTCATAACTCTCTGTTCCAATAGTGTTATAGACAGACCTACTGTCATAACTCTCTGTTCCAATAGTGTTATAGACGGACCTACTGTCATAACTCTCTGTTCCAATAGTGTTATAGACGGACCTACTGTCATAACTCTCTGTTCCAATAGTGTTATAGACGGAACTACTGTCATAACTCTCTGTTCCAATAGTGTTATAGACGGACCTACTGTCATAACTCTCTGTTCCAATAGTGTTATAGACGGACCTGCTGTCATAACTCTCTGTTCCAATAGTGTTATAGACGGACCTACTGTCATAACTCTCTGTTCCAATAGTGTTATAGACGGACCTACTGTCATAACTCTCTGTTCCAATAGTGTTATAGACACACCTACTGTCATAACTCTCTGTTCCAATAGTGTTATAGACGGACCTACTGTCATAACTCTCTGTTCCAATAGTGTTATAGACAGACCTACTGTCATAACTCTCTGTTCCAATAGTGTTATAGACAGACCTACTGTCATAACTCTCTGTTCCAATAGTGTTATAGACAGACCTACTGTCATAACTCTCTGTTCCAATAGTGTTATAGACAGACCTACTGTCATAACTCTCTGTTCCAATAGTGTTATAGACAGACCTACTGTCATAACTCTCTGTTCCAATAGTGTTATAGACAGACCTACTGTCATAACTCTCTGTTCCAATAGTGTTATAGACAGACCTACTGTCATAACTCTCTGTTCCAATAGTGTTATAGACAGACCTACTGTCATAACTCTCTGTTCCAATAGTGTTATAGACAGACCTACTGTCATAACTCTCTGTTCCAATAGTGTTATAGACAGACCTACTGTCATAACTCTCTGTTCCAATAGTGTTATAGACGGACCTACTGTCATAACTCTCTGTTCCAATAGTGTTATAGACGGACCTACTGTCATAACTCTCTGTTCCAATAGTGTTATAGACGGACCTACTGTCATAACTCTCTGTTCCAATAGTGTTATAGACGGACCTACTGTCATAACTCTCTGTTCCAATAGTGTTATAGACGGACCTACTGTCATAACTCTCTGTTCCAATAGTGTTATAGACAGACCTACTGTCATAACTCTCTGTTCCAATAGTGTTATAGACGGACCTACTGTCATAACTCTCTGTTCCAATAGTGTTATAGACAGACCTACTGTCATAACTCTCTGTTCCAATAGTGTTATAGACGGACCTACTGTCATAACTCTCTGTTCCAATAGTGTTATAGACAGACCTACTGTCATAACTCTCTGTTCCAATAGTGTTATAGACAGACCTACTGTCATAACTCTCTGTTCCAATAGTGTTATAGACAGACCTACTGTCATAACTCTCTGTTCCAATAGTGTTATAGACGGACCTACTGTCATAACTCTCTGTTCCAATAGTGTTATAGACGGACCTACTGTCATAACTCTCTGTTCCAATAGTGTTATAGACGGACCTACTGTCATAACTCTCTGTTCCAATAGTGTTATAGACAGACCTACTGTCATAACTCTCTGTTCCAATAGTGTTATAGACGGACCTACT
The DNA here is from genome assembly GCF_964263955.1 of Coregonus lavaretus. Taxonomy (NCBI): domain Eukaryota; kingdom Metazoa; phylum Chordata; class Actinopteri; order Salmoniformes; family Salmonidae; genus Coregonus; species Coregonus lavaretus. Next base: position 22,720 of record NW_028158028.1, read on the forward strand.
GTCATAACTCTCTGTTCCAATAGTGTTATAGACAGACCTACTGTCATAACTCTCTGTTCCAATAGTGTTATAGACAGACCTACTGTCATAACTCTCTGTTCCAATAGTGTTATAGACAGACCTACTGTCATAACTCTCTGTTCCAATAGTGTTATAGACAGACCTACTGTCATAACTCTCTGTTCCAATAGTGTTATAGACGGACCTACTGTCATAACTCTCTGTTCCAATAGTGTTATAGACAGACCTACTGTCATAACTCTCTGTTCCAATAGTGTTATAGACGGACCTACTGTCATAACTCTCTGTTCCAATAGTGTTATAGACGGACCTACTGTCATAACTCTCTGTTCCAATAGTGTTATAGACGGACCTACTGTCATAACTCTCTGTTCCAATAGTGTTATAGACAGACCTACTGTCATAACTCTCTGTTCCAATAGTGTTATAGACGGACCTACTGTCATAACTCTCTGTTCCAATAGTGTTATAGACGGACCTACTGTCATAACTCTCTGTTCCAATAGTGTTATAGACAGACCTACTGTCATAACTCTCTGTTCCAATAGTGTTATAGACAGACCTACTGTCATAACTCTCTGTTCCAATAGTGTTATAGACGGACCTACTGTCATAACTCTCTGTTCCAATAGTGTTATAGACGGACCTACTGTCATAACTCTCTGTTCCAATAGTGTTATAGACAGACCTACTGTCATAACTCTCTGTTCCAATAGTGTTATAGACGGACCTACTGTCATAACTCTCTGTTCCAATAGTGTTATAGACAGACCTACTGTCATAACTCTCTGTTCCAATAGTGTTATAGACAGACCTACTGTCATAACTCTCTGTTCCAATAGTGTTATAGACGGACCTACTGTCATAACTCTCTGTTCCAATAGTGTTATAGACGGACCTACTGTCATAACTCTCTGTTCCAATAGTGTTATAGACAGACCTACTGTCATAACTCTCTGTTCCAATAGTGTTATAGACAGACCTACTGTCATAACTCTCTGTTCCAATAGTGTTATAGACAGACCTACTGTCATAACTCTCTGTTCCAATAGTGTTATAGACAGACCTACTGTCATAACTCTCTGTTCCAATAGTGTTATAGACGGACCTACTGTCATAACTCTCTGTTCCAATAGTGTTATAGACAGACCTACTGTCATAACTCTCTGTTCCAATAGTGTTATAGACGGACCTACTGTCATAACTCTCTGTTCCAATAGTGTTATAGACAGACCTACTGTCATAACTCTCTGTTCCAATAGTGTTATAGACAGACCTACTGTCATAACTCTCTGTTCCAATAGTGTTATAGACGGACCTACTGTCATAACTCTCTGTTCCAATAGTGTTATAGACGGACCTACTGTCATAACTCTCTGTTCCAATAGTGTTATAGACGGACCTACTGTCATAACTCTCTGTTCCAATAGTGTTATAGACGGACCTACTGTCATAACTCTCTGTTCCAATAGTGTTATAGACGGACCTACTGTCATAACTCTCTGTTCCAATAGTGTTATAGACAGACCTACTGTCATAACTCTCTGTTCCAATAGTGTTATAGACAGACCTACTGTCATAACTCTCTGTTCCAATAGTGTTATAGACGGACCTACTGTCATAACTCTCTGTTCCAATAGTGTTATAGACGGACCTACTGTCATAACTCTCTGTTCCAATAGTGTTATAGACAGACCTACTGTCATAACTCTCTGTTCCAATAGTGTTATAGACGGACCTACTGTCATAACTCTCTGTTCCAATAGTGTTATAGACAGACCTACTGTCATAACTCTCTGTTCCAATAGTGTTATAGACGGACCTACTGTCATAACTCTCTGTTCCAATAGTGTTATAGACGGACCTACTGTCATAACTCTCTGTTCCAATAGTGTTATAGACGGACCTACTGTCATAACTCTCTGTTCCAATAGTGTTATAGACAGACCTACTGTCATAACTCTCTGTTCCAATAGTGTTATAGACGGACCTACTGTCATAACTCTCTGTTCCAATAGTGTTATAGACGGACCTACTGTCATAACTCTCTGTTCCAATAGTGTTATAGACAGACCTACTGTCATAACTCTCTGTTCCAATAGTGTTATAGACAGACCTACTGTCATAACTCTCTGTTCCAATAGTGTTATAGACAGACCTACTGTCATAACTCTCTGTTCCAATAGTGTTATAGACGGACCTACTGTCATAACTCTCTGTTCCAATAGTGTTATAGACGGACCTACTGTCATAACTCTCTGTTCCAATAGTGTTATAGACGGACCTACTGTCATAACTCTCTGTTCCAATAGTGTTATAGACGGACCTACTGTCATAACTCTCTGTTCCAATAGTGTTATAGACAGACCTACTGTCATAACTCTCTGTTCCAATAGTGTTATAGACG
>NW_028158027.1:0-109012 GCF_964263955.1 Coregonus lavaretus
AGAGAGAGAGAGAGAGAGAGAGAGGAGAGAGAGAGAGAGAGAGAGAGAGAGAGAGAGAGAGTGAGAGAGAGAGAGAGAAAGAAAGAAAGAGAGAGAGATGAACAATGTATCAATATTTGTATCAATATTTGAATATCGGCCAACATCATATTTCAGATGGAATGCATGATTTTACTTTTCCATGCATTTGTCAATCAGACAAATGCCAGTATCTATATCCAGCCAGTATCTATATCCAGCCAGTATCTATACCCAGCCAGTATCTATATCCAGCCAGTATCTATACCCAGCCAGTATCTATATCCAGCCAGTATCTATATCCAGCCAGTATCTATATCCAGCCAGTATCTATATCCAGCCAGTATCTATACCCAGCCAGTATCTATATCCAGCCAGTATCTATACCCAGCCAGTATCTATATCCAGCCAGTATCTATATCCAGCCAGTATCTATACCCAGCCAGTATCTATATCCAGCCAGTATCTATACCCAGCCAGTATCTATATCCAGCCAGTATCTATACCCAGCCAGTAAAACTGAACACCCTCAAGGAAGACAGGCTTCTTATGTCTGATGCATTTCCTCCACAGACTGAAGACCAACGCAGAATTTTAAAAAATGGGGTAATGTTTTCTTACCCCAACCTCCAGCCTGGAGTCCCCTGATCGTGCCCCTTGCCCCCCAGTCCCCCCCTCCCCCTTAGAGCGCACCTTCCCGCTAAAGGGCGCAGGGGTCATACATCTGCATGTGAAATATGAACCCTCTGACATTCCAGGGCAGCCCTAAGCCGCCTGAGCCCTTTGTTCACTGAAGCGCCACTGTCAGGCCTAACAGGCCACTCTGAGAGAAGGACCCAGTGCAGTGGCAGCTGTCTCGGACCGCTCCACACACTGGGGAGAGAAAAAGGAAAACAAGGATGAAATAAATGCATGTTTTCTTCCTTCCAACCCAGATGAATTTGTCACCCGGTGCAGGCTGTAACAAATCCTAGTTTTGCGTCGATGGGTGTTGTCGGGGGCAGTGGGCAGCATTTAGGCTAAAATGGGTCCGGAAGCTTTTAAACAGGCAGCATGCTGAGGTGCTATGGCGGGGGGCCTAGACCCTTTCAGCTCCTGAATCAAGTTCTGAAGCACAAAGGGCATCCATTCACCACCACTGACAGACTTCACACAGAGAGAGAGAGAGAGAGAGAGAGAGAGAGAGAGAGAGAGAGAGAGAGAGAGAGAGAGAGAGAGAGAGAGGAGAGAGAGAGAGAGAGAGAGAGAGAGAGAGAGAGAGAGAGAGAGAGAGAGAGAGAGAGATAGCCTACTCAGCAATAGAGGGATGGAATAAATGGGAGAGAGGTGGTTAGAGAGTAAGGGAGAAAGAGAGTCACATCAAAAGGGGAAAGAGAGAGAGAGACGAAGGAGAGAGACACACACGAACGGGGCATGGGAGAAGGAATGAAGGAATGCTGGTTAAAGAGTAGTGTTTGTGATGAAGGCAATGAAGATGGTGGAGGAGTAGCAGTGCATAAACCCTGTGGCTAGGAGTGACCTTTAGCTCTCCCTGTGCGCCCCGCTCACCTAACACAGTTCTATTAAAACACCACAGCCGGGTCCCAGCATCCCTTTAACCACTGACTGTGTGTAGTGTACTGTTAGCCTTACACTGACAGTGTTAGCCTGCAATTAGATTGAACTCACCATAGTTTACTAACTACAGCCAACACATGTACGTATGCACACACACACACACACACAGTTGAACTTGAAGCTTCTTCCTGTGAGGGGGGCAGAGCATATGAGCGGAGTGGAGCGGTGAGAATCTCAGCTCCTCGCTCACGGAGCTGTTCACCCCTTCGCTCCCCCCGCTCAAAGCCACATCAGGCCAGTCCGCTCATTATCGCTCAATGCAGTTTGCATCGCGCTCCACTCAAATCGCCCCCCTGCTCGCTCCAAAAAATGAAAAAAATCTGCATGGATTTCACTTTTAGCTTAAACCACAGCCTTACCTTATCTCCCCGAGTTTGTTGCATACAGACTCATCTTGGAGTATCCATTCTGTCTTGAAACGGGGATCTAACACTGATGCTAAAATGAGATGTTTATCAGTATAGTATATTCCATAGCGAATTGACACGTTATTTGCCAATGTTTCTGCAAAAGCAGCGATGCCCATTGGAAGTGCAGCGTGAGTGTCATCGGTGAGCAGGGATTTGATTTCTGTGACAGCAGGGAGGATCATCCCCAGGTTCCCCAGCTCCTTCTGCATTTTGTCTGTGAGGTCTGCCAGTGGTGTCAGCAAACTGACAAGGTGTGTCAGCTGCCGTACTTGATTCAGGGTGATGTTAGCAACATTAGACTTGAGTTTGTTTTGCCATAACAGGTATTTTTGGAACAATCGGATGAACGACTAAAGCATCCGCAGCTGGCTGCTCCATCGAGTGGCGCAGGCATTTGTGGGGCGGACACCTAATTGGTCGGTTAACTCTGTGTTCAGGATGCTCTTGAGTACACTTTTCACCAGGTGTCCGACTTTCACTAACAGCCTATTAATGTTGTCGTGCTCATTAACGGCATCTTTGATCGCCAGCTGAAGCATGTGAATTGGGCATCTCAGATGTAAATTTGACACAGTAAAGTACTGATTTATCATAGTTTCTACAATAGTGGTTATCACTTCCACATGGACTTGCGAGGGCGCAGGTGGTCCCTCATCCTCCTCTTCATGTTCTGCGCTGCTGCTGGCATCCGCGGTCACTTCACCCTCCGCCTCCTCTTCAGTGCCAGGGAGGAGGTTAAACGCCTTGATCATGTTGCTGGCACTGTCAGTGACGACCCGAATCACACGTCGTTGCACGTTCCAATATTTCAGTACACTTTCATACTTTTGGTAAATACGATCTGCGGTATGGTGCCCCTGTATGTCCTCACAGCCCAACAAAACCGTGTGCCCCCAGAACGTCCCATCAATGAAACTGGCCACGATGCCAAGGAAGCTGTGCCCTCTTCTACCGCTGACAGAACGAGCCCATCACCATTTTGCAGTAGGTCTTGCAGTTTGGCTTCCATCTCTTCCAGGGCATGTGGCATGAGCTTGTCCCGTACGGTGTTGTAGCATGGGGGGGTGTAACCCGGTTGAGCTGCGCTGGCGAAGTGTTGCATCCCTTCGCGTTCTCCTTTACTCAGCGGTTCATAGTCCATGTAAATCATTTTTTTAAATGCTACATCCAGCTCTCTTTTTCTCTCCCTTGTTATGGTTGGGCCTTTGCGTGCAGTGAAGAAAATTTATTTTTCTCTTGTTGCTGCTGCTGCTCCTCTCGCTCTATAAAATACAAATTCATGGACGACACAAATTAAATTAAACAGATGGATTCTGGGTCAGGCTTGAGCATGCTTCAGACTCGTTGTGTGAGCAAGCGAAATTGGAGCGGGACATAGGGCGACGCTCCGTCCTTTTAAAAATGCCGCTCTGCGCTCTGTCCAAAATCCGCCCGCTCCACTCCGCTCACATGCTCTGAAGTGTTGTCAGTGATCAAACTGCAACTTGTTGGACAAAGTCCTCATTAAATGGCAAGGCCAAGTTTAACATTTATTTCTTAAGTGAGAGAGAGAGAGGGAGAGAGAGAAAGCAAGATAATGATAGAGAGAGAGTGATAGAGAGAGGATAGAGAGAGGAGAGAAAGAGGGAGGGAGAGAGAGAGAGAGAGAGAGAGAGAGTGAGAGAGAGAGAGAGAGAGAGAGAGAAAGAGAGAGAGAGAGAGAGAGAGAGAGAGAGAGAGAGAGAGGGAGAGAGAGAGAGCGAGAGAGCGAGAGAGAGAGAGAGAGAGAGAGAGAGAGAGAGAGAGAGAGAGAGAGAGAGAGAGAGAGAGAGAGAGAGAGAGAGAGAGAGGGAGAGAGAGAGAGAGAGAGAATTCCTCCTGTTGGGGGGTGGGGGGTGAAACACTACCTGACACTGAGAGCTGAGTGTGTAATTAAAGGTTGTCTTGTCAGTTGAAGATGGAGGCTATTAGTGACATTCTGTATCCATTCTCCCAGGTGGTCGCATGGCACGGCCTGACACACACACTTATTCTTAGGGCCTGTTTAATCCAGTCAGAGCACCAATGACACAATAAATACAGACATTCCGTCTGGCAAAGCTGGAATAATTACATTTTGCATTAAACAATCCTTAAGAGTGTATTGACGCACCCGTGCGTCAATCTAACTAACATAATAAAAAAATCCCCATCAAAATCTGTCAGTTTAAGATAGGGATTTTCTACAGTGCTTGGAGTTTGTCAGAATTTGTGGGTGTTTGTTTGTCCACCTGCGTCTTGAGGATCGACCACAAGTTCTCAATGGGATTAAGGTCTGGGGAGTTTCCTGGCCATGGACCCAAAATGTCGATGTTTTGTTCCCCGAGCCACTTAGTTATCACTTTTGCCTTATGGCAAGGTGCTCCATCATGCTGGAAAAGGCATTGGTCATCACCAAACTGTTCTTGGATGATTGGGAGAAGTTGCTCTCGGAGGATGTGTTGGTACCATTCTTTATTCATGGCTGTGTTCTTAGGCAAAATTGTGAGTGAGCCCACACCCTTGGCTGAGAAGCAACCCCACACATGAATGGTCTCAGGATGCTTTACTGTTGGCATGACACAGGACTGATGGTAGCACTCACCTTGTCTTCTCCGGACAAGGTGTTTTCCGGATGCCCCAAACAATCAGAAAGGGGATTCATCAGAGAAAATGACTTTACCCCAGTCCTCAGCAGTCCAATCCCTGTACCTTTTGCAGAATATCAGTCTGTCCCTGATGTTTTTCCTATAGAGAAGTGGCTTCTTTGCTGCCCTTCTTGACACCAGGCCATCCTCCAAAAGTCTTCGCCTCACTGTGCGTGCAGATGCACTCACACCTGCCTGCTGCCATTCTTGAGCAAGCTCTGCACTGGTGGTGCCCCGATCCCGCAGCTGAATCAACTTTAGGAGACGGTCCTGGCGCTTGCTGGACTTTCTTGGGCGCCCTGACACCTTCTTCACAACAATTTAACTTCTCTCCTTGAAGTTCTTGATGATCTGATAAATGGTTGATTTAGGTGCAATCTTACTAGCAGCAATATCCTTGCCTGTGAAGCCCTTTTGTGCAAAGCAATGATGACGGCACGTGTTTCCTTGCAGGTAACCATGGTTAACAGAGGAAGAACAATGATTTCAAGCACCACCCTCCTTTTAAAGCTTCCAGTCTGTTATTCTAACTCAATCAGCATGACAGAGTGATCTCCAGCCTTGTCCTCATCAACACTCTCACTTGTGTTTACATTTACATTAAAGTCATTTAGCAGACGCTCTTATCCAGAGCGACTTACAGTTAGTGAGTGCATACATTTTTCATACTGTGTTAACGAGAGAATCACTGACATGATGGCAGCTGGTCCTTTTGTGGCAGGGCTGAAATGTAGTGGACATTTTTTGGGGATTAAGTTCATTTTCATGGCAAAGAGGGACTTTGCAATTAATTGCAATTCATCTGATCACTCTTCATGACATTCTGGAGTATATGCATATTGCCATCATCAAAATGGAGGCAGCAAACTTTATGATAATATGTATTTGTGTCAATCTCAAAACCTTTGACCATGACTGCACATTGTAGAATAATAGTGAAGACATCAAAACTATGAAATAACACATATGGAATCATGTAGTAACCAAAAACGTGGCTATTTGACCAAGAAGGAGAGTGATGGAGTGCTGCATCAGATGACCTGGCCTCCACAATCCTCCGACCTCAACCCAATTGACATGGTTTGGGATGAGTTGGACCGCAGAGTGAAGGAAAAGCAGCTAACAAGTGCTCAGCATATGTGGGAACTCTTTTGGAAAAGCATTCCAGGTGAAGTTGGTTGAGAGAATGCCAAGAGTGTGCAAAGCTGTCATCAAGGCAAAGGGTGGCTACTTTGAAGAATCTCAAATATAAAATATATGTCACGGATTCATCCGAGGCTGCCCCTCCTCCTTGCTTGGGCAGGCTTCGGCGTTCGTCGTCACCGGAGTACTAGCTGCTACCGATCCATGTTTCTATGTTCGACTTGTTCTGTCTTTATTGGTTACACCTGTTCATGGGTGCCAATTACTACCAGAGGTTTATTTTGGGCAGGTAGCAGCTCCCATTACCTCCTTGCTAAAGGGAGGGCCGGTGCGTCTGCAGTGGTCAGCTGAGGCGGACAGGGCCTTTAGGCATCTGAAGGACCTGTTTACTTCGGCTCCGGTTCTGGCTCATCCGGATCCTTCCTTGCATTCCAGGTTGAGGTGGATGCATCCGAGGCTGGGATCGGTGCTGTACTGTCTCAGCGCTCGGGTACGCCACCAAAACTCCACCCCTGTGCTTTCTTTACTAAGAAGCTCAGTCCGGCGGAGCGCAATTATGATGTGGGGGACCGGGAGCTGTTAGCTGTGGTTCAAGCCCTGAAGGTGTGGAGGCATTGGCTTGAGGGGGCTAAACACCCTTTTCTCATTTTGACTGACCATCGTAACCTGGAGTACATCCGGGCGGCGAGGAGGTTGAACCCTCGTCAGGCAAGATGGGCTATGTTTTTCACTCGATTTGTGTTTACTCTCACTTACAGACCAGGTTCCCAGAACGCAAAGGCACACGCCCTGTCCCGACTGTATGACACAGAGGAGAGGTCCATTGAGCCCACTCCCATACTCCCGGCATCGTGTCTGGTGGCACCGGTGGTGTGGGAGGTTGATGCGGACATCGAGCGGGGGTTACGTACCGAGCCTACTCCCCCCCAGTGTCCGGAGGGTCGGATGTACGTGCCGCTCGAGGTTCGTGATCGATTGATCTATTGGGCTCACACGTATTGGGCTCATCCTGGTATCGGTCGGACAGTGCACTGTCTTAGTGGGAAGTACTGGTGGCCCACTCTAGCCAAGGACGTGAGGGTTTATGTTTCCTCCTGCTCGGTAAGCGCCCAGTGTAAGGCACCTAGACACCTGCCCAGAGGGAAATTACAACCCCTACCCGTTCCACAACGGCCGTGGTCCCATCTATCGGTGGACTTTGTCACGGACCTTCCCCCCTCACAGGGGAACACCACGATCTTGATCGTTGTGGATCGGTTTTCGAAGGTCTGCCGTCTCATTCCTATGCCAGGTCCCCCTACAGCCCTACAAACTGCTGACGCCCTGTGTACACACGTCTTCCGGCACTACGGGGTACCTGAGGATATAGTGTCAGATCGGGGTCCCCAGTTCACCTCTAGAGTCTGGAGGGCATTTATGGAACGTCTGGGGGTCTCGATTAGCCTTACCTCAGGTTTTCACCCCGAGAGTAATGGGCAGGTGGAGAGAGTTAACCAGGATGTGAGTAGGTTTCTGAGGTCCTATTGCTAGGACCAGCAGGGGGAGTGGTCAGGTTATATCCCCTGGGCAGAGATAGCCCAGAACTCACTTCGCCACTCCTCTACTAACCTTACGCCTTTCCAGTGTGTGTTAGATTATCAGCCTGTCCTGGCACCTTGGCATCAGAGCCAGATCGAAGCTCCTGCGGTGGATAAGTGGTTTCGGCGCTCGGAAGAGACCTGGAACGCTGCTCATGTACACCTGCAGCGGGCTATCAGGCGACAAAAGGCAAGCGCCGATCGCCACCGTGCACCGGGGGATCAGGTCTGGCTCTCGACCCGAAACCTGCCCCTTCGCCTGCCCTGCCGGAAGCTGGGTCGGTGGTTTGTGGGGCCATTTAAAGTCCTGAGGAGATTGAACGAGGTTTGTTATAGGTTACAACTTCCTATTAATTACCGTATTAACCCCTCGTTCCATGTGTCTCTCCTCAGGCCGGTAGTAGCTGGTCCACTCCAGGAGTCTGAGGTACGGGAGGTTCCTCCGCCCCCACTGGACATCGAGGGGGCTCCGGCGAACTCGGTCTGTTCCATCTAGGATTCGAGGCGTCGGGTGGTGGGCCTGCAGTATCTCGTGGAGTGGGAGGGGTACGGTCTGGAGGAACGGTGCTGGGTCCCTAGGAGGGACATCCTAGATCCCTCCATGTTGAGGGATTTCCTCCAGAGTCATCCGACCCGCCCTGCTCCTCGTCCTCCTGGCCGTCCCAGAGGCCGGGGTCGGCGCACAGCTGGTGCCGCGCGTCAAGGGTGGGGTACTGTCACGGATTCAGCCGAGGCTGCCCCTCCTCCTTGCTCGGGCAGGCTTCGGCATTCGTCGTCACCGAGTACTAGCTGCTACCAATCCATGTTTCTATGTTCGACTTGTTCTGTCTTTATTGGTTACACCTGTTTCCCCTTATGTAGTATTGTCTTCCCTATTTAACCCTCTGTCTTACACTGTGTGTTGTGTGTGATTGTTTTATGTTTTCGGCAGTCGTTAGTGTGCGGGTTGTTTCCCTCCCAGTGTGGAGGTTGTTGTATCTCAGAGTACCTTCGAGTAAAGAACATTTTCTGATCAGCTCTGTGTCCTGCGTTTGACTTCGCCTACCGCATTTCACTGACGCCCCTTGACAATTTATTTAGATTTGTTTAACACTTTTGTGGTTGTTACATGATTCCATATGTGTTATTTCGTAGTTTTGATGTCTACGCTATTATTCTACAATGTAGAAAATAGTTTTAAAAAATAAAGAAAAACCCTGGAATGAGTAGGTGTGTCCAAACTTTTGACTTGTACTGTATACAGTGGGGGGAAAAAGTATTTAGTTAGCCACCAATTGTGCAAGTTCTCCCACTTAAAAAGATGAGAGAGGCCTGTAATTTTCATCATAGGTACACGTCAACTATGACAGACAAATTGAGATTTTTTTTCTCCAGAAAATCACATTGTAGGATTTTTTATGAATTTATTTGCAAATTATGGTGGAAAATAAGTATTTGGTCACCTACAAACAAGCAAGATTTCTGGCTCTCACAGACCTGTAACTTCTTCTTTAAGAGGCTCCTCTGTCCTCCTTACTTACTTACTTACTTACTTACTTACTTACTTTATTGTCCCCATGGGGAAATTTTGTTGCAGTGTCATGTACACATTTAAAGTGGCGTTAAATACAAAACAAGATTGACAATACAACTTTCAATAACAGTCACGCACCAATAAAAGTAAGAAATAAGAAATAAAACATTTAAAACATTTACCTGTATTAATGGCACATGTTTGAACTTGTTATCAGTATAAAAGACACCTGTCCACAACCTCAAACAGTCACACTCCAAACTCCACTATGGCCAAGACCAAAAAGCTGTCAAAGGACACCAGAAACAAAATTGTAGACCTGCACCAGGCTGGGAAGACTGAATCTGCAATAGGTAAGCAGCTTGGTTTGAAGAAATCAACTGTGGGAGCAATTATTAGGAAATGGAAGACATACAAGACCACTGATAATCTCCCTCGATCTGGGGCTCCACGCAAGATCTCACCCCGTGGGGTCAAAATGATCACAAGAACGGTGAGCAAAAATCCCAGAGCCACACGGGGGGACCTAGTGAATGACCTGCAGAGAGCTGGGACCAAAGTAACAAAGCCTACCATCAGTAACACACTACGCCGCCAGGGACTCAAATCCTGCAGTGCCAGACGTGTCCCCCTGCTTAAGCCAGTACATGTCCAGGCCCGTCTGAAGTTTGCTAGAGTGCATTTGGATGATCCAGAAGAGGATTGGGAGAATGTCATATGGTCAGATGAAACCAAAATAGAACTTTTTGGTAAAAACTCAACTCGTCGTGTTTGGAGGACAAAGAATGCTGAGTTGCATCCAAAGAACACCATACCTACTGTGAAGCATGGTTGTGGAAACATCATGCTATGGGGCTGTTTTTCTGCAAAGGGACCAGGACGACTGATCTGTGTAAAGGAAAGAATGAATGGGGCCATGTATCGTGAAATGTTGAGTGAAAACCTCCTTCCATCAGCAAGGGCATTGAAGATGAAACGTGGCTGGGTCTTTCAGCATGACAATGATCCCAAACACACCGCCCGCGCAACGAAGGAGTGGCTTCGTAAGAAGCATTTCAAGGTCCTGGAGTGGCCTAGCCAGTCTCCAAATCTCAACCTCATAGAAAATCTTTGGAGGGAGTTGAAAGTCTGTGTTGCCCAGCGACAGCCCCAAAACATCACTGCTCTAGAGGAGATCTGCATGGAGGAATGGGCCAAAATACCAGCAACAGTGTGTGAAAACCTTGTGAAGACTTACAGAAAACGTTTGACCTGTGTCATTGCCAACAAAGGGTATATAACAAAGTATTGAGAAACTTTTGTTATTGACCAAATACTTATTTTCCACCATAATTTGCAAATCAATTCATACAAAATCCTACAATGTGATTTTCTTGATTTTTTTTTCTCATTTTGTCTGTCATAGTTGACGTGTACCTATGATGAAAATTACAGGCCTCTCTCATCTTTTTAAGTGGGAGAACTTGCACAATTGGTGGCTGACTAAATACTTTTTTCCCCACTGTATATATTTTCTATACCTACAGGGGTCCTAAAATTCTAAATCAAACAGCTAATTTGATCCATGGTATGACCATCTTAAAACATTTCCATATGTTAGCTTAGTAGAAATATATTTTTTAAATAAAACACCCACAATGATTCACTAATAACTAACACTATTTTAAGTGAGGTTTTAAATCATGTTCTCACACAGTCACACACTCCTACTCATCTATCTATCTATCTATCTATCTATCTATCTATCTATCTATCTATCTATCTATCTATCATCTATCTATCTATCTATCTATCTATCTATCTATCTATCTATCTATCTATCTATCTATCTATCTATCTATCTATCTATCTATCTATCTATCTATCTATCTATCTATCTATCTATCTATCTATCTATCTATCTATCTATCTATCTATCTATCTATCTATCTATCTATCTATCTATCTATCTATCTATCTATCTATCTATCTATCTATCTATCTATCTATCTATCTATCTATCTATCTATCTATCTATCTATGTATCTATCCACTGCTGTGCTAGTTGAAACACTATGGGAACACCCCCTTCACCATAAAAAAAAAATAATGTAGCCTTCATTTTACTAGGCAAGTCAGTTAAGAACTAATTCTTATTTACAATGACGGCCTACACTGGCCAATTGTGCGACGCCCTATGGGACTCCCAATCACGGCCGGTTGTGATACAGCCTGGAATTGAACCAGAGGGTCTGTAGTGACGCCTCAAGCGCTGAGATGCATTGCCTTAGACCACTGCGCCACTCGGAAGAGTACAGCTTTACTTCAACTAATAATATTAGAGTTTACTGGGCATGATTGATGATTGATCTTTAAAGGCAGCCCGATCACTCTCATCTTTCTTCAGATTTGTATCAAAGACTTGTTTGCAGTCATGTGCAATCACAAACACTAGGAGAAATAAGAAGTGTTTGATGTATGATACTTGAGACACTTTTGTCAGGAGCGAATTTCCCTTCCTTAGTTTTTTTCCTCTCTTTTTGTACCTCAGGCTTGTGTTTATCATTACATTTTTTCTCTCCCTCTCCTTTTCTTTCTCTCTTAATCCATTTTTTTCAGACGGAGGGAATATCTGCTCCTGGGGATGAGGCAAGAGGTGAGCCCCAAAAACATTCCACTTTCGGGCCGTGCCAAGACAGGCAAAGCAAAAACAACATTGAACCCCAACCCCTGCTCCACCCACCTCAACAAACACAGACACAAACACACACAGCTCCTTACTCCTACACTCCGTCCCGTATTTATTTTTGTTTTTTTGTTAGAGATTAAAGGTTTGTGGGAAGTTGTGTGTCCAAGCCCTCCCTTTGAGCACTTAATATCCTTCATGGCACACCAAGAACGCACATCTTTTTAAATACTATAAATCACCTTTATGGGATCTGCTGTTTGTCTATTTCAACTGATCTGCTCCTCAAGGCAGGAAACCCTCTTTATATGATTGTGTGTGCATGCGTGTGTGCGTGTGTGTGTGTGTCTGTGTGTGCATGTGCGTGAGTATGTGTGATGTGAGTGTGTGGGTGCTTGCTTGTGTTAGATGGTATAGTTGGACTGGCTCTCCTCTCAGGCCCTGTCGTGTAACTCCTCCTCTGTTAGACAAGGAATCCCACCTGTCATTGAGGAGTGTTCTGGCCTTTCATTTAGGCCTTGTTTTAAAGAGCCGCATCATGACACTGCCCTTAGAGAGAGCCCAGAGACTTTTAAAAGAGATCTATCTCAATCCCTCTCTTCCTCTCACTTCCTCTGTGCGCTTGAACTCAGAGGCCGCAGCTTGTAGAAACCACAGCAGATCAAAACAGATCACTTTTACAATGTTACAGAGATGGAGGCTGGGCCAGGACAGTGAAACAGACATGTAGGTGAAGGCTACAGAGTAGTATGATGAGGATATCTGACGTGAACTGATACAGCGGCCCACGTGGCCTTGACCTTCATACTCCTCTTCTCTCATTTACTGAAGTGGCTTTACATGTTCATAAATGGCCTCAAGTCTGTTCTCCTCTCCCTATCATTCTCTCTCTCTCGCTCTCTCTCTTTCCTACTTACTCTCTCTCCCCCGTCTCTCTCTTCCTCCTCTTCACTCCTCTCCCCCTTCTCTTTCTCTCTCTCTCTCTCTCTCTCTCTCTCTCTCTCTCTCTCTCTCTCTCTCTCTCTCTCTCTCTCTCTCTCTCTCTCTCTCTCTCTCTCTCTCTCTCTCTCTCTCTCTCTCTCTCTCTCTCTCTCTCTCTCTCTCTCTCTCTCTCTCTCTCTCTCTCTCTCTCTCTCTCTCTCTCTCTCTCTCTCCTGTGTCTCTGTAGCCGTTCTCATGATTGATTGTTTCTCAGTGTGCTGTGACAGGAAGTAGCAGAGCGCTGGCCCCTGGGGCCTGGAGGAACCCTGCGCCACCTGATTAAGACTCCCCCCATAATCAGCCACGCGCTGCCACACCAACACAGGGGGGGAAATAATGGTTCCCTCCTGAAAGATAACAATGGGTTTTAGCGAGTAGAAAGAGAACGTTGGTAGTTTTCCTGCGCTGGTCAATTTCTCTCAGGGGTTTAGGAGCTCTTTATATCAGTTGCAACAGGGAAAGTAGAAAAGCAAAGGTCTTAAACCTAATAAAGTGGTTTCTGCCCATGCCAAGGTAAACCAGACGAGCACAAACCATATTACGACTGGTAATAGCATTAGAGATAGAAATCGTATTGTTTTCGTCGTCCAATCGCAAAAGAAAGAACCAGCAGTCTGGGCTGTAGCACATGATTGAGGTGAGATTTTTTTTTTTATTATGTCTGGAGATGGTGACAGACAGATTGTGTCTAAAAAATGGTTAACCCTGTACACTGGGGAATCCAAATAACTTTACACTCTCTTTATCTTTAGTGCAATGTACAGTATGTACAGGTCTTTTGTAAGCTTCCCTTCACAACAATTGTATCTTCATTTGTGTCCGATAGTGTCACTATTGTGCTATTCATGTCATCCTATTCACATGGAGAAATGGTCTAAGATCCCTCCCCATGTGTTCTCCAGTCTCATAAAGTATTGAAAATAGGGGTGCCAATAATTCTGACACCTATCTTTTTGAGAAAGGCTAACACTTTATTTAGATAGTCCATCTGTAGATGTTCTACAGACTATCTACAGACTATCAGTAACATTTCAACTATCTCCTAACCCTAACCTTAACCCTTATCCTAACCCTAAACTTAACCCTTACCCTAACCCTGGCCCTAACCTAGAACCTAACCCTTATTCTAAACCTAACCCTAACTGTAACCTTAGTAATCAGTTGCTTAATAACAGATAGTTTGTTAATAGTATGACCATCTGTAGAGCATCTATCTGGACTATGCAGACTATCCAAATAAAGTGGGACCTCCCTTTTTTTTGTTGCATACAATATGTATTTTTTGCTCATCTTTATCAAGGGTGCCAATAATTTTGCCGGTGACTGTCTTAATCTATAATCAGTCAGTCAGTTTGACATTATACCTAGACCCAGTGACTATACAATACAAGCTGATTATCAGACCTAGAACTATACCCATGTTCTGTTCCCAGTGGAGACAGAGGTGGGTTAACTATGTGATAACAGGGTCGAGGACAGGGTAACCTGGTGCCAGTGAGCTCTACCAGTCTGTCTGGCCCTTAGCACAGTCTTCCGTCCACTCCTAATTGACTTAGAGACCAAATGGCAGTGGGAGCAGGGACAGAGTGACAGAGGGACAGAGGGAGCGACACAGCAGCCTAATTGTGACCCACGAGGGACAGCATGAAGTCACCCTCTCTCTCCACTATCTCCTGTGGTGATCAGCAGCGGCATGCGTGCCCTTTCAGAGAAGCGTCTGGAACTGACTCACACACACAGGGCTGGATTATAGACCGGGCTGCTTCACCCTGATTTGAACTTTTAAAGTGGGAATAATGACCGCTCATTACCTCCTCTGCTCAATTTGGCACACACACACACACACACACACACACACACTCAGACCAGGACTGGAATATATCCTAGATCTAGGCCACTGCCCAAATCCAGACCCAAATTTGGTCATAGACCACCCTCAAGTGTGTGTCTGTCTGTGTGTGTGTGTGTGTGCGTGTGTGTATGTGTGTGTGTGTGTTTGCCTGCGTGCATGCATACGTGCGTGCGTGTGCACATGTCTATGTGTGCGTGTGTGTCCGTGCGTGTGTATGTGCGTGTGTGTGCACATGTGGGTGTGTGTCTGTTGGTGTATTTGTGTGGCATCCTCTCTAGATGGACATAGTGGTTTGGCCTGTCGATAGTGATGCTGTTCCTATTGAGCAGTAGGAGTCATCAGGCCAATAATAATGGTAGGGTGGAAACCCTGGGCCTGCTTCTAACGCTGATGAGCTCTAATCTAACCCCTGGCCTGCTTCTAACACTGATGAGCTCTAAACCAACCCCTGGCCTGCTTCTAACACCGATGAGCTCTAAACCAACCCTGGGCCTGCTTCTAAAACGGATGAGCTCTAATCCATACCCCAGGCCTGCTTCTAACACTGATGAGCTCTAATCTAACCCCTGGCCTGCTTCTAACACTGATGAGCTCTAATCTAACCCCTGGCCTGCTTCTAAAACGGAGGAGCTCTAATCCATACCCCAGGCCTGCTTCTAACACTGATGAGCTCTAATCTAACCCCTGGCCTGCTTCTAACACTGATGAGCTCTAATCCAACCCCGGGCCTGCTTCTAAGCAGATGCAGGCTCTCACACTTCCAGACAAAATGGGATGACATGCAAATGTACACAAGAGCCCACACACCAAAGAGGACAAGATGGAAGATCACTACAGGGCTCGTATTTAGAAAGTGTCTCAGAGTGTTGATCTAGGATCAGGTTCCCCCTGTATATATAATCGTATACATTATGATCTAAAAGGCAAAACTGATCCTAGATCAGCACTCCTACTCTGAGATGCTATATAGTTAAATATGGGCACTGGCTTGCAGCTGAGCAGAGCCTAACTGAGTTCTCTCACTGTGGGAAGATCTGTAGCCAGAGGACACTACTACAGCCTGATAGATTTGTGATGGATGGAGCTTATTTTGATCATTTGTACATAATCCCAGTGATGAGACATTAAATTGTCAGAATGATTGTATTAGAACATGAAAACATTGACTTCTGTCTAGTTATAGAAATGTATTTTTCCCCCAATGACAATCCTTTAAGTAGTAACCAGGCAGGATGCCAGGTCCCTGTGTCATACATCGCGGTCGGAGAAATACAACACGTCATTTTCAACTGGGTTTTAAGGGGCGCTCACACATACATCTTACTGAGGGAAACGGAGGAGGTAATGAATGGGTCGGCTCTGACTCATTCAGTCTCCATGTTTTTACTCAGCTGTGGGAGGCGGGACAATGGTCGGGGAGAGAGAAGAAAGACAGAGCTTTGAGCCAATGGCTGTCTGTGCTGTGTGGCAGGGAGACGCAATCCATTCATACTCACAGTCCAATCAATAGGAGTGTGTGTGTGTGTGTGT
This sequence comes from Coregonus lavaretus, assembly GCF_964263955.1. Lineage (NCBI taxonomy): Eukaryota > Metazoa > Chordata > Actinopteri > Salmoniformes > Salmonidae > Coregonus > Coregonus lavaretus. The sequence continues at coordinate 15,952 of NW_028158027.1, forward strand.
GTGTCTGTGTGTGTGTGTGTGTGTGTGTGTGTGTGTGTGTGTGTGTGTGTGTGTGTGTGTGTGTGTGTGTGTGTGTGTGTGTGTGTGTGTGTGTGTGTGTGTGTGTGTGTGTGCGTGCGTGTGCATGTGCGTGTGCATGTGTGTGTGTGTGTGTTTGTTTACAGGGTAGCTGTGTATTTGAACGCATGCATGTTTGAGTGAGTGTGAGAGAAAGAGTAAGAGAAAGAGAGATGGAGTGTATATGGAACTGGTTATAACCGGCATGTTAAAGTGGGAGGACATTGAGTCACTAGCTGGGGGTAAATACATGAAGTGGAGCTTTCATCAGCTCCATATAGAAATCAATAGGTGGTGGATAGAACTTCTGCTAATGGTTAGAAAAAGACAACATTTTGCTTGCTCAGTGCAGCCATCTCAGTTTAGCCTAACCCTGACCCTAAACCTTAATCCTTCCTATCTCCACTGTCCTTAACCCTGCCACTGACCGTCTCTTTAGTCAAACATAACTTCCTTATGCTAACACTAGTCTTCACCTAGAAAGCTTGGCACTTAAACATTTACCATATCAGAGACCTTAAATAAAAAATTAAAAAATTGTTCAACAGCAAATCTACTATCAAAAACATTAGAATATATTTGCCACTTTAGCTCTGTTTTCTTGTTCTTGAATTTAAATTTCAGTTATTTAGCAAACGCTCTTATCCAGAGCGACTTACAGTTAGTGAGTGCATACATTACTTATTTTTCATACTGGCCCCCCGTGGGAAACGAACCCACAACCCTGGCGTTGCAAACGTCATGCTCTACCAACTGAGCTACATCCATGCCGGCAATTCCCTCCCCTACCCTGGATGACGCTGGGCCAATTGTGCGCCGCCCCACGGGTCTCCCGGTCGCGGCCAGCTACGACAGAGCCTCGATTCGAACCAGGATCTCTAGTGGCACAGCTAGCACTGCGATGAAGCTACCACTGCGCCACTTCTTCTTCTTCTTCTTCTTCTTCTTCTTCTTCTTCTTCTTCTTCTACTTCTTCTTCTTCTTCTTCTTCTTCTTCTTCTTCTTCTTCTTCTTCTTTTTTTTTTTAAATCTGTTGAATTTAGAAGAGTTTGTGATCAGTGGTCCGATTCTTTCCCTCTTTTGCTCAGCATAGAGTCAGTGAAGTGGCACCCACATTGTTCCATTACATTTACACTACTGCACAGTGTCAGGCAGACAAGGTTTTCTACGTTACGCCCTGTCTACCAGAGTGACTGAATGAAAGTGGGTACCCCATAGATGTAACATCAGGCAAGTCATAGACTTCATTTCCAACCTGGATACATTTACTGCTCCTACATTGCATTTTCTCGTTCGAGGAATTGCCTCTTGTTCGATACGAGCGTTGCTCGCTTAGTGCTTCAGTGGAAATGCCAGTGTTTCATTAAATGAACTGTAGTCAACATATTGAGTTCGGGCTCCATTTGAATTCTCAGCGCGTTTAGATTCAGTCTCAGCCAGCCTGCTGCAGTTATGTCTTTAGGTGATCTATAAAATGTTATTATTTAAAACAAGCTTTTTCAATGCATTGCTTATGAGGCATGCTTAGCACTTCATTGATCTGACCTTTCCCATATGACTGTTCTCTGGAACAACATCAGGCTTAGCCTGCTTTTTCCCTGTGAATATGTTAATGTAAGGAATAGAGAGGGGGGTCTAGAAACAACCCATAGTCTGTACCCCCAGCCCCCAGGCATACCCCCAGCCCCCAGGCACTTGTGTAGATCTGAAAGCATATGTAGAAGTTTATTATGCCAAATATTCCACTGAATCTATGAGAGGGTGAGGTGGTAGTTTAACCATATTGCCCATGCCTATCCAAATTATTTTCAGATTTTTATTTATTTATTTTTTATTTCACCTTTATTTAACCAGGTAAGCCAGTTGTGAACAAGTTCTCATTTACAACTGCGACCTGGCCAAGATAAAGCAAAGCAGTGCGATAAAAACAACAACACAGAGTTACATATGGGGTAAAAAAAAACATAAAGTCAAAAAATACAACAGAAAATATATATACAGTGTGTGCAAATGTAGCAAGTTATGGAGGTATGTCACACCCTGGCTCTGGGACTCATTATGTTGAGCCAGGGTGTGTTCATTCTATGTTTTCTGTTTCTATGTTGGGTGTTCTAGGTTGTTTATTTCTATGTTTGACTGAGTGACTCCCAATCAGAGGCAACGAGTGTCAGCTGTGTGCTGGTTGTCTCTGATTGGGAGCCATATTTAACTGTCTGTGTTTCACTTTGTGTTTGTGGGTTTTTGTTCCGTGTTCGGTCATTGTCACTGAGGACTTCACGAGTCGTTTATTGTTTTGTTATTTCGTGTGTATGCTTTAATTAAATAAAGCAAGTATGTTCGCTACTAACGCTGCGCTTTGGTCCACTCCTTCATACGACGTTCGTGACAGAAAAACCCACCGTAAAAGGACCAAGCAGCGTGTCCAGGAGCAGGCAGACTGGACATGGGAGGAAGCGCCAGGAAAGGAGATGGAGAGGCTGGCGATGGCCCAGGTGGGCAAATCGTGGTCCTGGGAGGACATGCTCGGGGGCAAGGGACCTTGGGGTAGGATTAAGGCCCTGGCGAGAGAGGAGCAGCGGCGTCAGCAGTGCCATCGTCGGACGGACGAAAGGCACCCCCAAGAATTTTTTAGGGGGGGGCACACGGCATGGGCGACTGGGCAGCAGGAGGCTGCCACAGGGCGAAATGGGAGACGAGGAGAGAAGGCCACCGGGTTACGGGAGCCATTGGCGAGAGGAGGGAAGGAAGTTGTAGAGGCACGGCGAGAGGTACTGAGGTGTATTGCCAGTCCGGTCCGGCCCGTTCCTGATCCCCGTTTAAGGCCAGTGGTGTGTGTTCCCAGCCCAGCCCGGCCTGTTCCTGCTCCACGCACCAAGCCTACGGTGTGCGTCGCCAGCCCAGCCCGGCCTGTCCCTGCTCCACGCACCAAGCCTACGGTGTGCGTCGCCAGCCCAGCCCGGCCTGTCCCTGCTCCACGCACCAAGCCTACGGTGTGCGTCGACAGCCCAGCCCGGCCTGTTCCTGCTCCACGCACCAAGCCTACGGTGTGCGTCGCCAGCCCGGCCCGGCCTGTCCCTGCTCCACGCACCAAGCCTACGGTGTGCGTCGACAGCCCAGCCCGGCCTGTCCCTGCTCCACGCACCAAACCTACGGTGTGCGTCGCCAGCCCAGCCCGGCCTGTTCCTGCTCCACGCACCAAGCCTACGGTGTGCGTCGCCCAGCCCTGCCCGGCCTGTTCCTGCTCCACGCACCAAGCCTACGGTGTGCGTCGCCAGCCCTGTCCGGCCTGTCCCTGCTCCACGCACCAAGCCTACGGTGTGCGTCGTCAGCCCTGCCCGGCCTGTCCCTGCTCCACGCACCAAGCCTACGGGGTGCGTCGCCAGCCCAGCCCGGCCTGTTCCTGCTCCACGCACCAAGCCTACGGTGTGCGTCGCCAGCCCTGCCCGGCCTGTTCCTGCTCCACGCACCAAGCCTACGGTGTGCGTCGCCAGCCCTGTCCGGCCTGTCCCTGCTCCACGCACCAAGCCTACGGTGTGCGTCGTCAGCCCAGCCCGGCCTGTCCCTGCTCCACGCACCAAGCCTACGGGGTGCGTCGCCAGCCCGGCCCGGCCTGTCCCTGCTCCACGCACCAAGTCTACGGTGCGCGTCGCCAGCCCGGTCCGGCCTGTTCCTGCCACTCGCACCAAGTCTACGGTGCGCGTCGCCAGCCCGGCCCGGCCCGTTCCTGCCACTCGCACCAAGCCAGGGGTGCGAGTCGTCAGTCCGGCACAACCCGTGCCTGGGTCATCGGTGCCAATTCAGGTACCGCTCTACTGCTCCACTAAGGAGCTGAAGCCTACTGCTCCTGCTACGTCCAGTCCAGCTCCAGCCAGCGGGGCCAGACCGGACCAGGGGCGCTATGGGGGGTTTGTTGGAGGGTGGTGGGCAAGCCCGGAGCCGGAGCCGCCGCCGAGGAGGAATGCCCACCCAGCCCTCCCCTGTTTTGCTCGTATTTAGGCGCGGTCGCAGTCCGCGCCTTTAGGGGGGGGTACTGTCACACCCTGGCTCTGGGACTCATTATGTTGAGCCAGGGTGTGTTCATTCTATGTGTTCTGTTTCTATGTTGGGTGTTCTAGGTTGTTTATTTCTATGTTTGACTGAGTGACTCCCAATCAGAGGCAACGAGTGTCAGCTGTGTGCTGGTTGTCTCTGATTGGGAGCCATATTTAACTGTCGGTGTTTCACTTTGTGTTTGTGGGTTTTTGTTCCTTGTCGGTCTTTGTCACCGTGGACTTCACGAGTCGTTTATTGTTTTGTGTAGTGTGCTTATTATCACTGACGGTAATAAAGTCAATCATGTTCGCTCAACACGCTGCGTATTGGTCTACTTCGCTTCAAGACGATCGTGACAAGGTAAGGCAATAAATAGGCTATAGTGCAAAATAATTACAATTAGTATTAACACTGGAATGATAGATGTGCAAGAGATTATGTGCAAATAGAGATACTGGGGTGCAAAATAGCCAAATAAATAACAATATAGGGATGAGGTAGTTGGGTGGGCTAATTTCAGATGGGCTGTCTACAGGTGCAGTGATCGGTAAGGTGCTCTGACAACTGATGCTTAAAGTGAGGGAGATAAGAGTCTCCGGCTTCAGAGATTTTTGCAATTCGTTCCAGTCATTGGCAGCAGAGAACTGGAAGGAATGGCGGCCAAAGGAGGTGTTGGCTTTGGGGATGACCAGTGAGATATACCTGCTGGAGCGCAGACTACGGGTGGGTGCTGCTATGGTGACCAATGAGCTAAGATAAGGCGGGGATTTGCCTAGCAGTGATTTATAGATGGCCTGGAGCCAGTGGGTTTGACGACGAACATGTAGTGAGGACCAGCCAACAAGAGCGTACAGGTCACAGTGGTGGGTAGTGTATGGGGCTTTGGAGACAAAACGGATGGCACTGTGATAGACTACATCCAATTTGCTGAGTAGAGTGTTGGAGGCTATTTTGTAAATGACATCGCCGAAGTCAAGGATCGGTAGGATAGTCAGTTTTACGAGGGCATGTTTGGCAGCATGAGTGAAGGAGGCTTTGTTGCGAAATAGGAAGCTGATTCTAGATTTAACTTTGGATTGGAGATTCTTAATGTGAGTCTGGAAGGAGAGTTTACAGTCTAACCAGACACCTAGGTATTTGTAGTTGTCCACATACTCTAGGTCAGACCCGTCGAGAGTAGTGATTCTAGTCGGGTGGGCGGGTGCCAGCAGCGTTCGATTGAAGAGCATGCATTTAGTTTTACTAGTGTTTAAGAGCAGTTGGAGGCTACTGAAGGAGTGTTGTATGGCATTGAAGCTCGTTTGGAGGTTTGTTAACACAGTGTCCAATGAAGGGCCAGATGTATACAAAATGGTGTCGTCTGCGTAGAGGTGGATCTGAGAGTCACCAGCAGCAAGAGCGACATCATTTATATACACGGAGAAAAGAGTCTGCCCAAGAATTGAACCCTGTGGCACCCCCATAGAGACTGCCATAGGTCCAGACAACAGGCCCTCCGATTTGACATATTGAACTCTATCTGAGAAGTAGTTGGTGAACCAGGCGAGGCAGTCATTTGAGAAACCAAGGCTATTTAGTCTGCCAATAAGAATGCGGTGGTTGACAGAGTCGAAAGCCTTGGCCAGGTCGATGAAGACGGCTGCACAGTACTGTCTATTATCGATCGCGGTTATAATATGGTTTAGGACCTTGAGCGTGGCTGAAGTGCACCCATGACCAGCTCGGAAACCGGATTGCATAGCGGAGAAGGTACGGTGGGATTCGAAATGGTCGGTGATCTGTTTATTAACTTGGCAGGATGGATATAGGTCTGTAACCGTTTGGATCTAGAGTGTCACCCCCTTTGAACAGCTTTCCAATCTCTGGGGATCTCAGACATTACGAAAGAGAGGTTGAACAGGCTAGTAATAGGGGTTGCGACAATTTCGGCGGCTAGTTTTAGAAAGAAAGGGTCCAGATTGTCTAGCCCAGCTGATTTGTAGGGTCCAGATTTTGCAGCTCTTTCAGAACATCAGCTGTCTGAATTTGTGTGAAGGAGAAGCGGGGGGGGGGCATGGGCAAGTTGCAGAGCTGGTGGCCGGGGTAGTGGTAGCCAGGTGGAAAGCATGGCCAGCCGTAGTAAAATGCTTGTTGAAATTTTCGATTATTGTAGATTTATCGGTGGTGATAGTGTTTCCTAGCCTCAGTGCAGTGGGCAGCTGGGAGGAAGTGCTCTTATTCTCCATGGACTTTACAGTGTCCCAAAACTTTTTGGAGTTAGTGCTACAGGATGCACATTTCTGTTTGAAAGAGTTAGCCTTTGCTTTCCTGATCTACATGAAGAACATACGAGGTGAGGACTAGAGGGTTGATCCTGGATGAGACTATCTATAACCTCTAGAGGGTTGATCCTGGATGAGACTAACTATGACCTCTAGAGGGTTGATCCTGGATGAGACCAACTATGGCCTCTCTGTACTAGACTATCAGTATTTGTCATACACAGGGTCTGTAAGAAATCAGTGTGGTGCAAGGACCTTCCCTCAACGTCAGAAAGACAAAGGAGCTGATCGTGGACTACAGGAAACGGAGGGACGTGCACGCCCCCATCCACATCGATGGGGCTGTAGTGGAGCGGGTCGACAGCTTTAAGTTCTTCGGTGTCCACATCACTAATGCATTAACATGGTCCACACACACCCACACAGTCCTGAAGAAGGCACGACAATGCCTCTTCCCCCTCAGGAGGCTGAAAAGCATGGCATGGGCCCTCAGCTGCACCGTTGAGAGCATCTTGACTGGCTGCATCACCGCTTGGTATGGCAACAGCTTGGCATCAGACCGCAAGCACGGTCACACACTAGGCAGGGTTTGTAAAATGTTTCTTAAAAAATGAAAAATAGCAGATTAAGCAGCACATATTTCCCATTTATGCAGAACATTTACATGTGGTTAAGTTATCTTAATGTGCAATAAAACATGGATGTGAAATTTGTAATCCACTTTGGAAAATTGCATACTATATTGCTTTAACATACCCTGAAAGAGCTTTTGAAATGTGTGTGCCTGGTTTATTGGAGACATAATTTTAATGTCTTCAATGCAGGCAGTAAATATAAATGTATTAGTGGCAGGTTTAAATAGGCAGGCCACGGCAGCGTGTGTGTCTGTGTCTGGGTGTGTGAGTGTTTGATAACCGATGTGTGGTAGAATATGGTTTTCACTTGGCTCTCAGTGACTGGAAGGAGCGATGTCTCTCGTCAGTCTATCTCTAGTCTGAATTGGCCATTTTGACAGGAAATAATTGTTGCTTCCTTTCAACTGGTTCTAATTAGGGTCGATGTGTCTTTTTCTTATCACAGGAAATTAGCAATGTGCTAACAGAATTTGTTTCAGAGGTGAGGTAGGGTGTTACTGCCCCAGGCAGATTGGCTGGCTACTGGGGGACACTACCATGTCTGGCACTAGCTTCGTTATTCTAGTGTGACCACAGCGACTGTATCTTTTTCAAACATTCTCACCTGAACAGAAGCCTGAGTAATGAGGAGAACTGGGCTCGGTCACTGTAAGGGTAAAGGTAGGCACCTGGGCTCTGGTCTCTGTAAGGGTAAAGTTTAACCATTTGTCACACTAATATAACATCTATTTATCTCCCTCCACCTCTCTCTCTTTCTCTCTCTCTCTCTCTCTCTCTCTCTCTCTTGCGCTCTCAATTCAATTTCAATTCAATTTATTGGCATGGCAAACATATGTTTACATTGCCAAAGCTAGTGAAATGGATAAACAAAAGTGAAATAAACAATAAAAAGTGAACAGTAAACATTACACTCGCACAAGTTCCAAAATAATAGAGACATTTCAAATGTTGTGTTGTAACGATGTGCAAATCGTTAAAGTACAAAAGGGAAAATAAATAAACATAAAAATGGGTTGTATTTACATTGGGCTCCTGAGTGGTGCAGCGGTCTAAGGCACTGCATATCTGTGCTAGAGGCGTCACTACAGACCCTGGTTTGATTCCAGGCTGTATCACAATCCGGCTGTGATTGGGAGTCCCATAGGGTGGTGCACAATTGGCCCAGTGTCGCCGGGGTAGGCCATCATTGTAAATGAGAATTTGTTCTTAACTGACTTGCCTAGTTAAATAAAAAATGGTGTTTGTTCTTCACTGGTTGCCCTTTTCATGTGGCAACAGGTCACAAATCTTGCTGCTGTGTTTGCACACTGTGGTATTTCACCCAATAGATATGGTAGTTTATCAAAATTTGATTTATTTTAAAATTATTTGTGGGTCTGTGTAATCTGAGGGAAATATGTGTCTCTAATATGGTCATACATTTGGCAGGTTAGGAACTGCAGCTCAGTTTCCACCTCATTTTGTGGGCAGTGTGCACATAGCCTGTCTTCTCTTGAGAGCCAGGTCTGCCTACTGCAACCTTTCTCAATAGCAAGGCTATGCTTACTAAGTCTGTACATAGTCAAAGCTTTCCTTAATTTTGGATCAGTCACAGTGGTCAGGTATTCTGCCACTGTGTACTCTCTGTTTAGGGCCAAATAGCATTCTAGTTTGCTTTGTTGTTTTGTTAATTCTTTCCAATGTGTCAAGTAATTATCTTTTTGTTTTCTTATGATTTGGTTGGGTCTAATTGTGTTGCTGTCCTGGGGCTCTGTCGGGTCTGTTTGTGTTTGTGAACAGAGCCCCAGGACCAGCTTGCTTAGGGGACTCTTCTCCAGGTTCATCTCTCTGTAGGTGATGGCTTTGTTATGGAAGGTTTGGGAATTGCTTCCTTTTAGGTAGTTGTGGAATTTAACGGCTCTTTTCTGGATTTTGATAATTAGCGGGTATCGGCATAATTCTGCTCTGCATGCATTATTTGGTATTTTACGTTGTACACAGAGGATATTTTTGCAGAATTCTGCATGCAGAGTCTCAATTTGGTGTTTGTCCCATTTTGTGAATTCTTGGTTGATGAGTGGACCCCAGACCTCACAACCAAAAAGGGCAATGGGTTCTATAACTGATTGAAGTATTTTTAGCCAGATCCTAATTGATATGTCGAATTTTATGTCCCTTTTAATGGCATAGAAGGCCCTTCTTGCCTTGTTTCTCAGATCGTTCATATCTTTGTGGAAGTTCCCTGTGGCGCTGATGTTTAGGCCGAAGTATGTATCATTTTTTTGTGTGCTCTAGGGCAACGGTGTCTAGATGGAATTTGTATTTGTGGTCCTGTCAACTGGACCTTTTTTGGAACACCATCATTTTTTTCTTACTGAGATTTACTGTCAAAGCCCAGGTCTGACAGAATATGTGCAGAAGATATAGGTGCTGCTGTAGGCCCTCCTTAGTTGGGGACAGAAGCACCAGATCATCAGCAAACAGTAGACATTTGATTTCAGATTCTAGTAAGGTGAGGCCGGATGCTGCAGACGATTCTAGTGCCCTTGCCAATTTGTTGATATGAATGTTGAAGAGGGTGGGGCTTAAGCTACATCCCTGTCTCACCCCATGGCCCTGTGGAAAGAAATGTGTGTGTCTTTTGCCAATTGATCTGAAATGGTCCAACCACACAGACAGTGTGGTGAAGAAGGCGCAACAGCACCTCTTCAACCTCAGGAGGCTGAAGAAATTTGGCTTTGCCCCTAAGACCCTCAGAAACTTTTACAGATGCACAATTGAGAGCATCATGTCAGGCTGTATCACCGTCTGGTCTGGCAACTGCACAGCCCGCAACTGCAGGGCTCTCCAGAGGGTGGTGCGGTCTGCCCAACGCATCACCGGGGGCACACTGCCTGCCCTCCAGGACACCTACAGCACCCGATGTCACAGGAAGGTCAAAAAGATAATCAAGGACATCAACCACCCGAGCCACGGCCTGTTCACCCCGCTATCATCCAGAAGGTGAGGTCAGTACATGTGCATCAAAGCTGGGACCGAGAGACTGAAAAACAGCTTCTATTTCAAGGCCATCAGACTGTTAAATAGCCAACACCGACCACTCCCCCGGCTGGTCCTAGCAGTAGGACCGCAGGAACCTACCCACATCCTGATTAACCCGTTCCACCTGCCCATTTGACTCGGGGTGGAAAACCAGAGGTCAGGCTGACCGAGACCCCCAGACATTCCATGACGCCTTCCAGACCTTGGATGTGAACTGGGGACCCCGGTCAGACACTATGTCCTCTGGTACCCCGTGGTGCCGGAAGACGTGTGTAAACAGTGCCTCCTCAGTCTGCAGGGCCGTGGGGAGACTGGGCAGAGAAAGGAGGTGGCAGGCTTTGGAAAAGCGGTCCACAACGACCAGGATGGTGGTGTTACCTTGAGAGAGGGGAAGATCAGTAAGGAAATCAATACTCAGGTGAGACCATGGCCGTTGTGGAACTGGTAAAGGCTGTAACTTACCCGCTGGGAGGTGCCTAGGTGCCTTACTCTGGGCGCACACCGAGCAGGAGGAGACATACACCCTCATGTCCTTAGCCAAGGTAGGCCACCAGTACTCTCCGGTCAGGCAGCGCACTGTACGACCGATACCTGGGTGACCAGAGGAGGGGGACGTGTGTGCCCAGTAGATCAGACGGTCACGGACAAGAGCAGGCATGTACTGCTGCCAGCATGGGAGAAGCGATGGATCGGGTTTTCCAGGTCGTCCAACGCCTGGAGAGGACAGGATCTGATCTGTTGGGATGAGCTGGGCGACCGGATCCAGCCACCCGCACCCCAGCACCCAGAGGGATCCATATATCCCGACCATGGGATTTCGACGGAACAGCTGCTCTCTGCCAGGGATTCCTCCTCCAACTGGAGCTTTATTATTCCAGCATCAGCCCGGCCCCATCAGAGCTGGAGAAGGTGTCCGCCCTCATCTCCTGCCTCTCGGGGAAAGCCCTGGAGTGGGCAAATGCGGTCTGGAATGAAGGAGGAGCCGCATTGGACAACTACGGGGAGTTTGCTTACCTCTTTCGGGCTGTCTTCGATCACCCGCCCGAGGGTCGAGAGGCGGGCGACCGGCTGGTCCACCTGAGGCAGGGGACGAGGAACGCGCAGGACTTCACCTTGGAGTTCCGGACTCTTACAGCTGGGTCCGGGTGGAACGAGCGGGCCCTCATCGACCACTTCCGGTGCCATCTACGGGAGGACGTCCGAAGGGAGTTAGCCTGCCATGACACAGTGTTGTCCTTCACTCAACTGGTGGACATGGCCATCCGGTTGGACAACCTGCTGGCGGCCAGAGGACGTCCGGGAGGGGGCCTGCCCTTTCCAACCCCGCCCGACCCTGATCACGAGCTGATGGAGCTGGATGGAGCTGCGATCCGGGAGAGCCAGTGTCACTCTGGTGGCATGAGAGGACATTCCACTGCACGATGTCGTCAGCGTTCTTTTGGGTCTGGAAGCGGCAGGCAGGGCACTCTCGCGTCACCCCAGGTATCGAACACCCACACTCGTTCAGAGCCCTCTGATGCGCACTGTACCCTACCCATCCACTTTCCTGATCACATTGTAGTTCCCCAGTGTAAGGCGCTGGTCGATTCAGGCGCAGCTGGGAACTTTATGGACAGGCCATTTTCACACAGTCTAGGCATTACATTGGTTCCCCTATCCATTCCACTCTGCTTCAGAGCATGTGATGGTCGACCATTAGGGTTTGGGTTTGTTAGGGAGGTTACAGCACCAGTCACTACGGTTACACACGAGACTCATCGCGAGCAAGTCACTTTTTTTTTATTATTGAGTCTCCTGCTTTCCCTGTTGGATTAGGTATTCCCTGGTTAGCACTCCACAACCCCACCTTTTCATGGCCGCAGAGGGTTCTCACGGGGTGGCCGCAAGAGTGTCAGGGTAGGTGTTTCGATGTTTCCGTTGGTGCAACCACGGTGGAAAGTCCAGACAGTACCTCCACCGTGCGCATTACCCCCGAATACCTCAATTGTGTGATGGTTGATTTGAAGGAGTCAGGCGCAGGAGGGTAAATCACATAATACAGAATTTATCCCACAATATAGAGTTACGCAGAAATGCGTCAAACAGTCCAGTGCGCAAAACAGGCGCACTGGAACCAAACAGGCACACGGGAAAAATACCCCGGCAATACAAAATACACGGAGCTCAACCGAGCTACACTCTCCTCACAAATAGCAATCACACACAAGTACAAGGGGGCAGAGGGAACACTTATACAAGTACTAATGAGGGGATATGAACCAGGTGTGTGTAATCAACAAGACAAAACAAATGGAATGATGAGATGAGGAGCGGCAGTGGCTAGAAGGCCGGTGACGACGAACGCCGAAGCCTGCCCGAACAAGGAAAGGTGGCAGCTTCGGAGGAAGTCGTGACAAGTGTGTTCCAATTTTCCCAGAAGTGGTCAGATTCTATGGATTCTTCAATTACATTGAGCTGATTTCTGATGTGCTGTTCCTTCTTTTTCCGTAGTGTATTTCGCTATTGTTGTAGTGATTCACCATAGTGAATGCGTAGACTCAGGTTTTCTGGGTCTCTATGTTTTTGGTTGGATAAGTTTCTCAATTTCTTTCTTAGGTTTTTGCGTTCTTAATCGAACAATTTGTTATTGTTGTTAATTTTCTTAGGTTGTCTGCTTGACATTTTTTAATTTGATAGGGAAGCTGAAAGGTCAAATATACTGTTCAGGCTTTCTACTGCCAAGTTTACACCTTCACTATTACAGTGAAATGTTTTGTCCAGGAAGTTGTCTAAAAGGGATTGTATTTGTTGTTGCCAAATTGTTTTTTGGTAGGTTTCTACAGTACTTTCCTTCCATCTATAGCATTTCTTAATATTGTGCAGTTCCTTTGGCTTTGATGCCTCATGATTGAGTAATGCTCTGTTCAGGTAGACTATGATTTTGTTATGATCTGATAGGGGTGTTAGTGGGCTGACTGTGAACGCTCTGAGAGACTCTGGGTGGAGGTCAGTGAGCTGTAGGTGTACCTACCATTGGAGTCTCCTCGAAGCCTACTCTCTCTCTCTTTCTCTCTCTCTCTCGCTCTCTCTCACTCACTCTCTCTCTCTCTCTCTCTCTCTCTCTCTCTCTCACACACCTCCTCACAACCTCACCTCCTCACCTCCTCACCTCCTCTCCTACTCTCCTCCTCACCACCTAACCTCCTCACCACCTCACCTCATCTCCTCACCACCTCACCACCTCACCCTCCAGGTCAGTCCCCCCCAGTCCCCCAGCCCTAACCCTCATCCATAGGGAGGTCACCCCCACCTCCACCTACCCCCGACTGTCAACACCCCTCCCACCCCATCCTCCCCTCAGAGAATTATTCAGTTCAGAGAGAGGCATCATTAATACCTAGTGGGATCCAGCAGCTATATGGGTGGTAATTACACTGTGTGTTCTGTTCGCCACGCTGGGTGACTTTTGCTTAGTCAGTGATGAGCTCCGTCTGTGGTAATTGTTTTGGTGTAACTGATGATTTTATAAAGGTTCAAGGTGCGTGAATGTGTTTGTGCGTGCGTGCGTGCGTGCGTGTGTGTGTGTGTGTGTGTGTGTGTGTGTGTGTGTGTGTGTGTGTGTGTGTGTGTGTGTGTGTGTGTGTGTGTGTGTGTGTGTGTGTGTGTGTGTGTGTGTGTGTGTGTGTGTGTGTGTGTGTGTGTGTGTGTGTGTGTGTGTGTGTGTGTGTGTGTGTGTGTGTGTGTGTGTGTGTGTGTGTGTGTGTGTGTACAGCTGTAGTTATCGTTAGAAAGCATACACATTTGGCTTCATTTGTGTCAGTGTGCACTGCGTCCTCTTCTGATTGAATCACATTCTGATAGAACTTAATGTTCAAGTTTTATTTGTCACATGCACATGTACAGTGGAATGCTTAACTTGCATGCCCTACCCAACACTGCAGTATTCAATATCAAAATAGTAGAACTAATAAAATATTATAATAAACAGAACAGATTTAAACAGGAGAAATAAGAAATAAGAGAGGAATCTACAGTATATACAGGAATACTGGAGAATTTGAGGTAGATACAGTGGGGAGAACAAGTATTTGATACACTGCCGATTTTGCAGGTTTTCCTACTTACAAAGCATGTAGAGGTCTGTAATTTTTATCATATCAAAAATCCAGAAAATCATATTGTATGATTTTTAAGTAATTAATTTGCATTTTATTGCATGACATAAGTATTTGATACATCAGAAAAGCAGAACTTAATATTTGGTACAGAAACCTTTGTTTGCAATTACAGAGATCATATGTTTCCTGTAGGTCTTGACCAGGTTTGCACACACTGCAGCAGGGATTTTGGCCCACTCCTCCATACAGACCTTCTCCAGATCCTTCAGGTTTTGGGGCTGTCGCTGGGCAATACGGACTTTCAGCTCCCTCCAAAGATTTTCTATTGGGTTCAGGTCTGGAGACTGGCTAGGCCACTCCAGGACCTTGAGATGCTTCTTACGGATCCACTCATTAGTTGCCCTGGCTGTGTGTTTCGGGTCGTTGTCATGCTGGAAGACCCAGCCACGACCCATCTTCAATGCTCTTACTGAGGAAAGGAGGTTGTTGGCCAAGATCTCGCGATACATGGCCCCATCCATCCTCCCCTCAATACGGTGCAGTCGTCCTGTCCCCTTTGCAGAAAAGCATCCCCAAAGAATGATGTTTCCACCTCTATGCTTCACGGTTGGGATGGTGTTCTTGGGGTTGTACTCATCCTTCTTCTTTCTCCAAACACAGCGAGTGGAGTTTAGACCAAAAGCTCTATTTTTGTCTCATCAGACCACATGACCTTCTCCCATTCCTCCTCTGGATCATCCAGATGGTCATTGGCAAACTTCAGACGGGCCTGGACATGCGCTGGCTTGAGCAGGGGGACCTTGCGTGCGCTGCAGGATTTTAATCCATGACGGCGTAGTGTGTTACTAATGGTTTTCTTTGAGACTGTGGTCCCAGCTCTCTTCAGGTCATTGACCAGGTCCTGCCGTGTAGTTCTGGGCTGATCCCTCACCTTCCTCATGATCATTGATGCCCCACGAGGTGAGATCTTGCATGGAGCCCCAGACCGAGGGTGATTGACCGTCATCTTGAACTTCTTCAATTTTCTAATAATTGCGCCAACAGTTGTTGCCTTCTCACCAAGCTGCTTGCCTATTGTCCTGTAGCCCATCCCAGCCTTGTGCAGGTCTACAATTTTATCCCTGATGTCCTTACACAGCTCTCTGGTCTTGGCCATTGTGGAGAGCTTGGAGTCTGTTTGATTGAGTGTGTTTACAGGTGTCTTTTATACAGGTAACAAGTTCAAACAGGTGCAGTTAATACAGGTAATGAGTGGAGAACAGGAGGGCTTCTTAAAGAAAAACTAACAGGTCTGTGAGAGCCGGAATTCTTACTGGTTGGTAGGTGATCAAATACTTATGTCATGCAATAAAATGCAAATTAATTACTTAAAAATCATACAATGTGATTATCTGGATTTTTGTTTTAGATTCCGTCTCTCACAGTTGAAGTGTACCTATGATAAAAATTACAGACCTCTACATGCTTTGTAAGTAGGAAAACCTGCAAAATTGGCAGTGTATGAAATAGTTGTTCTCCCCACAGTATGTACATTAAGAGGAAGTGACTAGTAGTAGGATACATAATAATAATAATAATAATAATAATAGTAAACAGTATGACAGCAGTATACGTGATTAGATGACTTACTATGACCAGTGGGGTAATAACACATGATCTATTACTGTATCCATTATAACCTCTACATAGTCTTCATGCCACAACACATGAAGCTCCCGTCTGAGGTTTAGATGTAAGGGCTCGTTAGCAGTCTGCTAATCATCCTGATTAGAGGTGTCCCCTCGCTCACCTGGGGGCTTCCAATCCTATTAGCTGGGCCGTCCTGAGTTGAGCACGCCAAGCAGCAGTTTATGTTTGATCATTGGTGCTTAGCGCCCAGAGTTGTCCTCTTACGCTAATGTTAAGGAAGAGAGAAGAGCAGGTCTAAACCTGAGCTCCTTAACTCTCTGGGGGAGAAGGAGAGAGTTCAGCACCCCATCTCTAGGTTTGACACCCCGCGCCAGTGGAGGTCTTTAAAGTGCTGATGTTGCCTGAGAGGCGGAACGCTGCACATTATTCTAAGCTGAGAGTGAAGGAGAAAGAGTGAGTGGAGAGAGAGAGTGAAGGAGAGAGAGAGAGAGAGAGAGAGAGAGAGAGAGAGAGAGAGAAGAGAGAGAGAGAGAGAGAGAGAGAGAGAGAGAGAGAGAGAGAGAGAGAGAGAGAGAGAGAGAGAGAGAGAGAGAGAGAGAGAGAGAGAGAGAGAGAGAGAGAGAGAGAGAGAGAGAGAGAGAGAGAGAGAGGAGAGAGAGAGAGAGAGAGAGAGAGAGAGAGAGAGAGAGAGAGAGAGAGAGAGAGAGAGAGAGAGAGAGAGAGAGAGAGAGAGAGAGAGATCGATCGATCGATCGATCGATCGATCGATCGATCGATCGATCTACGGCCAGGTTAGGAGGCAATGCAACTGATCTACAGTGAGGGAAAAAAGTATTTGATCCCCTGCTGATTTTGTACGTTTGCCCACTGACAAAGAAATGATCAGTTTATAATTT
Organism: Coregonus lavaretus; assembly: GCF_964263955.1. Classification (NCBI taxonomy): domain Eukaryota; kingdom Metazoa; phylum Chordata; class Actinopteri; order Salmoniformes; family Salmonidae; genus Coregonus; species Coregonus lavaretus. The sequence goes on from NW_028158027.1 coordinate 32,580, forward strand.
TAATGGTAGGTTTATTTGAACAGTGAGAGACAGAATAACAACAAAATAATCCAGAAAAACACATGTCAAAAATGTAATAAATTAATTTGCATTTTAATGAGGGAAATAAATATTTGACCCCCTCTCAATCAGAAAAATGTCTGGCTCCCAGGTGTCTTTTATACAGGTAACGAGCTGAGATTAGGAGCACACTCTTAAAGGGAGTGCTCCTAATCTCAGTTTGTTACCTGTAAAAAAGACACCTGTCCACAAAAGCAATCAATCAATCAGATTCCAAAATCTCCACCATGGCCAAGACAAAAGAACTCTCCAAGGATGTCAGGGACAAGATTGTAGACCTACACAAGGCTGGAATGGGCTACAAGACCATCGCCAAGCAGCTTGGTGTGAAGGTGACAACAGTTGGTGCGATTATTCGCAAATGGAAGAAACACAAAATAACTGTCAATCTACCTCGGCCTGGGGCTCCATGCAAGATCTCACCTCGTGGAGTTGCAATGATCATGAGAACGGTGAGGAATCAGCCCAGAACTACACGGGAGGATCTTGTCAATGATCTCAAGGCAGCTGGGACCATAGTCACTAAGAAAACAATTGGTAACACATTACGCTGTGAAGGACTGAAATCCTGCAGCGCCCGCAAGGTCCCCCTGCTCAAGAAAGCACATATACAGGCCTGTCTGAAGTTTGCCAATGAACATCTGAATTATTCAGAGGAGAACTGGGTGAAAGTGTTGTGGTCAGATGAGACCAAAATGGAGCTCTTTGGCATCAACTCAAATCGCCGTGTTTGGAGGAGGAGGAATGCTGCCTATGACCCCAAGAACACCATCCCCACCATCAAACATGGAGGTGGAAACATTATGCTTTGGGGAGTTTTCTGCTAAGGGGACAGGACAACTTCACCGCATCAAAGGGACAATGGACAGGGCCATGTACCGTCAAATCTTGGGTGAGAACCTCCTTCCCTCAGCCAGGGCATTGAAAATGGGTCGTGGATGGGTATTCCAGCATGACAATGACCCAAAACACACGGCCAAGGCAACAAAGGAGTGGCTCAAGAAGAAGCATGTTAAGGTCCTGGAGGGGCCTAGCCAGTCTCCAGACCTTAAACCCATAGAAAATCTGTGGAGGGAGCTGAAGGTTTGAGTTGCCAAACGTCAGCCTCGAAACCTTAATGACTTGGAGAAGATCTGCAAAGAGGAGTGGGACAAAATCCCTCCTGAGATGTGTGCAAACCTGGTGGCCAACTACAAGAAACGTCTGACCTCTGTGTTTGCCAACAAGGGTTTTGCCACCAAGTACTATGTCATGTTTTGCAGAGGGGTCAAATACTTATTTCCCTCATTAAAATGCAAATCAATTTATAAAAATTTTTACATGCATTTTTCTGGATTTTTTGTTGTTGTTATTCTGTCTCTCACTGTTCAAATAAACCTACCATTAAAATTATAGACTGATCATGTCTTTGTCAGTGGGCAAACATACAAAATCAGCAGGGGATCAAATACTTTCTTCCCTCACTGTAGCTAAGCCCCTACTCCCCCTCTCCTCACTCCCTCCTCCCCCTCTCCTCCCCCTCATCCCCCTCCCACCCGCTCCCTCCTTTGTCCCCCTCTCGCTCCCCCAGGCCTCCAGCACCCAGGAAGAGCCATGTGTTTCCAAATGGGATTGGATGGGAAATCGAAGCAGGGCTTCTCTGTTTATCAGCTCCTACGGCCGGCAAATTGGTGACAGCAGCACCAACGAACCAACTTCCTCAACAACCCTCCGCTGCCCCTTTCCTTCCCCCCATCTCCACTCACCTACCCCTCAGAGCAGTCAGACCTGGTGTTCCTTTTTATTACTGATGTCAGGTGAGGGGAAGGAGGCGGGAGCTGCCTAATGTTAACCCCCCCCCCCCCCCCCCCCGAAACACCAACTCCACCTTCACTCAGTCTCTCCACTGCCCTCTCCTCTGCTAACCAGAGCCCCAGCCACAGGCCTCCCAGACCTGTCACAGCCACAGACGTTACACCTTAACCCACCAGAAAGACAGGGGAGAGACCACACTCACTACTGTACTCACAGGAGACATTATACATCACTACTTAGACTGCAAGACTACATATTGGACTGGGGTGTATGATCTAAAAGCATGTTCAGTCTAAATGTTGATGTACTGTCTTTCCTATTCTCCGTGCATGCCCGTGTGTGTGTGTGTGTGTGAGTATATGTAATGTGTGTGTGTGTGTGTGTGTGTGTGTGTGTGTGTGTGTGTGTGTGTGTGTGTGTGTGTGAGTGTGTGTGAGCATATGTAATGTGTGTGTGAGTGTGTGTGTGTGTGTGTGTGTGTGTGTGTGTGTGTGTGTGAGCATATGTGTGTGTGTGTGTGTGTGTGTGTGTGTGTGTGTGTGTGTGTGTGTGTGTGTGTGTGTGTGTGTGTGTGTGTGTGTGTGTGTGTGTGTGTGTGTGTGTGTGTGTGTGTGTGTGTGTGCGCTCTCCAACGGCTCAATGCACACTCATTGGACTACACTGACACTCCAACACACACACACACACACATTACATATGCTCAAACACACAAAACAACTTGCATATGCTCACACACATGCATATTGACGCCACACACACTCACACATCGACACACTTTCACACTCTTCACACTCTTCACATACTCTGCTGCTACTCTGTTTATTATCTATCCTGATTGCCTAGTCACTTTTACTCCTACCTACATGTACATGTTACCTCAACTACCAACACTGCTGCTACTCTGTTTATTATCTATCCTGATTGCCTAGTCACTTTTACCCCTACCTACATGTACATGTTACCTCAACTACCAACACTGCTGCTACTCTGTTTATTATCTATCCTGATTGCCTAGTCACTTTTACCCCTACCTACATGTACATGTTACCTCAACTACCTCGTACCCCTGCACATTGACTCGGTACCGGTACTCCTTGTATATAGCCTCATTAATGTTATTTTGTTGTGTTACTATTTCGTTTTTTTGTTTGTATTCGGTGCATGTGACAAATACAATTTGATTTGATTTGTGACAGTCTTGAGTGATTATGGGTATTTTTGTGTGGCACTCTGCCCTCGTCATGGGTTTACAGGTGCCCCTGCACTCAATACCTCTCCTATTCCCACCGCCCTCTGCTATCTGATCTCATCAATAGGGAGAGAAAGAGAGAGGACATGGTTTAGAGCGCTGCATGGCCTAACTCACTGGAAATTAACTGAACACACAACCCATCGCCTTTGTAGCTAACCGCTTACAATGATGCCATTTAATAGTGTATTGATTCTGCCTGTACAGGGTCAATCATGGGATCAATGGTGTGGGTGCTACCCCTGTCCTCCTTTGTGTGGACCAAGGTGTCCAGTGAGAAGTGAAGGGGTGAACTCAACGACCCCCTTGTTAGGGGAATCACATGCCTAGCCAGATCGGAGCTTAGGGCAAGGTGTCCACTAAGAGTCTATGATATTGTTGGGAGACAGTAGCTGTTTGACTACGGATAGGCTATGTTGTTTGTGTGACAGGAGAATTCCATTGATATTGATGTATGTTGGGAGGTTGGTTGTGTGTGATCTGTGATGTATGTAGTATGATGTTGATTGACCTAGATATTCTGACTTCTGACAGCAGAACATGGAGCCAGATAACACAATGCAACCCCACTGGGATCCTTTACACACACACACACACACACACACACACACACACACACACACACACACACACACACACACACACACGCTCACACATGCTCACGTTGCCGAGATCAGGACCCCATAGAGGTCGTGCCTCATGACAGAGTGAGCTAATTTAGAATTCCTTAAGAGATGTCAATTGTGCCCTGTGCATATTTCTAAAGCGTATTTGTAAATAGATCCTTTGTAAATAGCTCCTCTCTTGGCAATCAAGCGGCTGCTCTCTGCACAGCAGCATTAAAAATGTATCCCTAGCAGCGCCGGGGTGAAGCGCTAACATCACTGCCAAATGACTGATTAAAAAGAAAAACCTTTAATCTTTGCTTTAAAGTGTCTACTGCCTTGGCATGCCTTCCACCAAGCTCTACCATCTTCCAGAACTTGGTGGATTGGGGGAAAGGCAGGGGGTGCCGCGGGGTGAGGCAGGGGGGGTCGCCGAAGGGGAAACGGGGTCACACTCAGACGAAGACCCCGTCATTGTAAAGTAGCTTGAAGTATAGTTCTAGCAGATCTAGAATCCGTTTTTTTCATACTTCTTTCACTCCACTTCTCACTCTTTCAATAATTATTTCACTAATTCAGCTCTTCACTCCCTCAATCAATCAGTCTTTTGTTAAATACACTTTAAATATATTGTTATTTGATTTGATTTAGCCCCACCTTAAGAATTGGGAGGTTGAATATTGGCTATAAGGTGAATGCACCAATTTGTAAGTCACTCTGGATAAGAGTGTCTGCTAAATGACGTAAATGTAAATGTATATACAACCACACACATAGTCTGGAGGTCAAGTGCAGTCCAGTTGACCTGGCTAGAGTGAAGTGGTTTTCAGGTTGCTGCACAAGAGAAAAAACAATCACCAGTAATCTATGGAATTAGCTCTTAGCTAGATTAAATTCTTCCACCACAAGAGAGTTATGTCAATAAACCATGTGATAATGATGTTATATAAAATACGCTATCTGTATTGGAAGCCAATTGATGTGTTCAGCCGCTGTCTCAAGTTCTCTGCAACACATGAGTAGACAGAGTAGAGAGAGAGTCCGAAGGAAAGAGGGAGCGAGAAAGAGGGAAAGAGAGAGAGAGAGAGAGTGCCTTGGTTTGAAGGGAATTCTTGACAGTGCACAGCGGAGATGCCGAAGACTGTGTGTTTTTGCTGGTATTGCAGAGAGCAGAGAGGGAAATAGGGAATGTGCCCTCACAGAGACCGGAGCTTCACAGTAAGTAAGTAGAGTAAGACACACATACTCCCTCCTTACTCATACACTCTCACTCACTCACTCACTCACTTATTCATACATTCACTCACTCACACACACATACACACACACACCCACGCACATACACACATACACACAGAGACACACACAGAGACACACACACAGACACACACAGACACACACACAGACACACACACAGAGAGAGACAGACACACACACACCCTCCTCCCCATCGCCCTGTCATTCAGGTGTTTACTGTCATTTCTAGGGTTTTTGTCTAATCCTCTCACCAGAGGCTCCCCTCTCTGACGTGTCACTAGCTTTACTCTCTCTCTCTCTCTCTCTATTTCTCTCTCTCTCTATTTCTCTTTTTCTCTCTCTCTATTTCTCTTTTTCTCTCTCTCTATCACACACACACACACACACACACAAATACATATACACACACGTTGACACAAATGTTTATTGACACACACTCATGCAAACACACACAAAATTAGTCACACACCAATACATTTTCAGACTATTTTACATTCACATGTTGAGTTTACTGTAACCATTGATTAAAAAACCTGATTTACTGTAACTAATTGACACAAATAAGAAAGACCAAGCAAATGAATGAATAAATATGATGAGTTAACTAGAGAAGCACGAAGTGAAACCTACAGGACCAGAATGTATTTTTGCTCTACTTTCATTAAGCAGCCAGGTCACCCGTGATACAAGTCAGGATTAGACAGGTCACCCATGATACAAGTCAGGATTAGACATCCATCCATGTCGGAGGACATCGGGAGATGACGTAGAAACCGGCCACTAGGGGCATCAATGAGCACTGTCACCTTCAAGTAGGTTTCAGACAGACACACAGAGACACACACACACACCGCATCTGCCTCTGGTGAAGAAGGTTGCATGTTCGAATCCAGCGATAGAAAGTTGTTTTTGAGATTTTTGTTTTAAGACTATCCCAAATCTTAACTATTACCTTAACCATTTGGAGTTAATGCATAAACTTAAGATTTTGGAGTTAATGCCTAAACTTAACCTTAAACACTTTTGACGTTTGAGAAACATGGATGAACGTCTAATTCTGATGTGAGAGCTTGTTACATTAAGAAGTATGTTTCCACTGAATGTGTGTGTGTGCGTGTGTGTGTGCCTGTGTGATTGCATGTGAGCGAGCGAGAAAGATATCTGCTTAATTACTTACACTCCAAATCCCACTTAATTGGTATCAAGTTTTTAAACGGGGTCAGATGTTGCAGTGCAGCTTTTCTCTTACCCCTACTTTACTGTATCACATCTGATAATGGGCTCAGCAGAGCTCTATTGATCTGTCTGAGGCCTTAGACTGGGAAGCCTTCTGTGATAAACTTAGACAGAACACCCAGCATCACAACAGCGACAGCCAGGCTGGGGGATGGAGGAGGGGTGGGGGGATGGATGGAGGAGGGGTGGGGGGATGGATGGAGGAGGGGTGGGGGGATGAAGGGGGGATGGAGGAGGGGTGGGGGGATGGAGGAGGGGTGGGGGGATGGAGGAGGGGTGGGGGGAATGGAGGAGGGGTGGGGGGATGGAGGAGGGGTGGGGGTGGGGGGGAATGGAGGAGGGGTGGGAGGATGGAGGAGGGGTGGGGGGGAATGGAGGAGGGTTGGGAGAGCTACCAGCTTTCAAACATCAAATTTCAAAGTGTTTAAGGTTAAGTTTAGCATTAACACATTTTTGGTGGTGGTGATGGTAGTGATAGTGGTGATGATGTTGGTGATGGTGGTGATGGTAGGGATAGTGGTGGTTGTGGTGACGATGGTGGTGGTGGTGATAGTGGTGGTGGTGGGGCTAGTGGTGGTGGTGATGGTGGTGGTGGTGGTGGTGATGGTGGTGATAGTGGTGGTGGTGGTGGTGATTGTGGGGAAAGTGGTGGTGGTGGTGGTGATGTGGGGATAGTGGTTGTGGTGGTGATAGTGGTGATAGTGGTGGTTGTGGTGATGGTGGGGATAGTGGTGGGGATGGTGAAGGTGATGGTGGGGATGATGGTGATGGTGATGGTGGTGATAGTGGTGGGGGAGGTGATGGTGGGGATTGGTGGTGATGGTGGTGGTGGTGATTGTGGGGATGGTGGTGATGGTGGTGATGGTGGTGATGGTGGTGATAGTGGTGATGGTGGTGATGGTGGTGATGGTGATGGTGGGGATAGTGGTGGGGGTGGTGAAGGTTGTGGTGGGGATGCTGCTGATGGTGATGGTATTGATAGTGGAGGGGGAGGTGATGGTGAGGATGGTGGTGATGGTGTTGGTGGTGATTGTGGGGATGGTGGTGATGGTGGTGATGGTGGTGATGGTGGTGATAGTGGTGATGGTGGTGATAGTGGTGGTGGTGGTGATAGTGGTGGTGGTGATAGTGGTGGTGATGGTGGGGGTGGTGGTGGTGGTGGTGGTGGTGATGGTGGGGATGGTGGTGATGGTGGTGATAGTGGTGATAGTGGTGGTGATGGTAGGGATGGTGGTGGTGGTGATGGTGCTGATAGTGGTGGTGGTGATGGTGGTGATAGTGGTGGTGTAATGAACCCCAGAAGCAGAGCCATCCAGAAGCACACTGGTCCTTAAGCCCAGCCTGGCAATGCTCCCTGTCCCAGCCACACCAACCGCCACAGACCAGGATCAGGAGATAGGGGCCATCTCTCCCCTGGTAGCTCCAGGAAGGAAAGGGCCATGGCGACCGAAGCCGTCCTGTCAAACAGACATGGGGCTTTCCTCTGTGGATGCCAGCTCAGCCGAAAACAATGACCTCAAAAAAAAAAAAAGAACTCAACTCTGTGGAATGGAGGCGGCAGCCATGTGTGGAATCCTCTGGGGTGAATCCAAGGTGAACGGCCACCTCAAGGGTCCAATGTGTTCCCAGGACCACAGAGCTGGATGAGTTGTCCTTATTTGTTGTTTTAGTTCTCATAAAACCAGCCAAAGGCTTTCCTAAAGGTTTGAATGCTTGTGGTTTTGAAGACGTACAGATCTGAACCTTGTGTGAGACATTTCACTGTGAAGTGTCCTCTGTATTCTTTCATCTCAATCAGTCCCATGTGTCTGCTACTAGGCTCATCTGACCGTGATAAATGAATTTTCTGCGGAGATAACACAATACAACATGTCTTTGCTTACTGAGGAAACAGGATCATTACACAAAACAGTTATTTTTTGGAATCCTCAGGAAATGTGATGATGTTTTGTTAGATTTCCCTGCTCCTTTTCCGTGGTGAGAGGTCCCCTTCAAAGTAGTGTCTACTGTATAGACTGTGTTTGTGGGTGTGTGTGTGTGCCGACCTGCCTACATCTGTGTGAGTCTCTCTGTCTGTGTGAGTCTCTCTGTCTGTGTGAGTCTCTCTGTCTGTGTGAGTCTCTCTGTCTGTGTGAGTCTGTCTGTCTGTGTGAGTCTCTCTGTCTGTGTGAGTCTCTCTGTCTGTCTGAGTCTCTCTGTCTGTGAGAGTCTGTCTGTCTGTGTGAGTCTCTCTGTCTGTGTGAGCCTCTCTGTCTGTGTGAGTCTCTCTGTCTGTGTGAGCCTCTCTGTCTGTGTGAGTCTGTCTGTGTGAGTCTTTCTGTCTGTGTGAGTCTCTCTGTCTGTGAGTCTAATGCTCCATGCGCACCCTGCCAATCGATTCAAGGTGAGGCTTGTCGATTAAACAACCAGCACTGTGTTCCTTGCCCCACCCCAAAGCATTCCCACCCCGTCCCCTCTCCACACCTCATCTGCAGTCTATCAATAACCCCATCAACAGTCCTATTGATCCACCCCACCCACCCTCCCCCCGGCGGGACGGGACGGGACGGAACGGCGTCTGCGCAGGTTTAATTTTTGACAGATTTACAATAAAGGTGAAGTTATTATTTAACTCTTCCGGCTGAGGCGTCCTCTCTGATATAGCACCCTGAGAGAGGATGAGTTATAGCCGACGTGGAGAATCTGCCAGACTAGGATGATAGGCCCTGTTCATAACTCACTGGATGAATGTCCAGTTAGTCAATCACTTGATCTGTAATCACAAATGCTGCCAGAAATTACATGAGTGATGAGCTGTAATAAAAGTGCTTACTTTTCCTGCTCTGTCTCTTAAGTGTTATTGGCAGACCCCTCTCTCCCAGGAGGCCGTGGCTGTGAAACAAAACCCCGATGTAAACTGGCTCATTGTCTCGGCTAGTGTGTGTGTGTGTGTGCATTATTCCTCTACTGTACTATTTAACTCAAATCTCTATAGAGACAACTCTCTTGCTTGAATTGTCACTCCTTGAGACAAATTATCCACACTTCAGTGAAGAACATCACATTTCCAACTCCATCATGTAGCTAAGAGCTGCCGGTAAGGCCACACTGGATCCCGCTCATATTTCCACACAACAATGACATCCCAAAGTATTCCACTGAGGGATCAAGACTATTGATGTTTACCATTGATCTGTTTTCCTGCTTCTATATGTTTCCTATTTGAACTGAACATGGTCGTTACATGCACAATCCCATTAATTCCATGAATATTAGACGGTGTGTGCTTCCCAGTGTTATTTACGGCAATAGAGGGAATAGATCTTGCCTGTCTTGTGAAGATGGAGGTGGTGTTTCTAAGAGGTTGACACAAAACCTCAACAGCTCATAGCTCAGTCATTCATACAGTTCTGCTATGGCCATAGGATGTAATGGTACAGTAATGATTTGACCTTTTGCTTAGGTCCTGCAACCCAGAACGGAGAAGCAACAACCCTCCCCATATCAAAAAAATACTATGCTATGGTATAAATACTATAGTATTCACTGTAGTGTTTTTGCAGACTTTACTGTAGTATACTCTAGTATTTCAACTTTAGTAATTAAAATACAGTATTGTAGTATACTGCAGTATTTACTGTAGTGTTTTTGCAGACTGTAGTATTTACTGTAGTGTTTTTCCGGACTGTAGTATACTTTTTAGTATTTACTGTAGTAATTTTGCTGAAATTACGGTAGTATTTACTATAGTGTTTTTGTTTTATTATATTTGATATAGAAGTGCAGGCTTTCTCCTTGAGGAAACCTCCTGGAGAAATACTAAAAGAGCACATTTTCCATAACCTATAGATAGATAGATAGATAGATAGATAGATAGATAGATAGATAGATAGATAGATAGATAGATAGATAGATAGATAGATAGATAGATAGATAGATAGATAGATAGATAGATAGATAGATAGATAGATAGATAGATAGATAGATAGATAGATAGATAGATAGATAGATAGATAGATAGATAGATAGGTCGGTCGGTCGGTCGGTCGGTTGGTAGGACTGGGGTCTGAACAGTTCAGAACTGTAGGCAACACATTATATTATCTATACTTGGCATGTAGGTTTCTCACTTATGGGTGGCACAAATTGGGATATGGGGGAGGAGAATGGGCAGGGCATATGTAAATTAAATACAGTAGTATTTACTATCCTTTAAAAAATGTTGTGTTTTTGGGGACTGTTGTCACGGTTTCGGCCGAGGCAGCTCCTCCTCCTTGTTCGGGCGGGTTTCGCCGGTCGTCGTCTCCGGAGTACTAGCTGCTACCGCTCCATGTTTCCTGTTTGATTAGTTTTGTCTGTTAGCCACACCTGTCTTGTGTTATGTCTCATTAAGCACCCTATTTAGTTTCCTTGTTGTTAGTGTAGTGTTGTGTGTAATTGTTTTGTGTCAGGTGTTTGTGCGTTACCCGTGTTTCGGTACGCCATTGCTATTTAGCTTCCTCCTCGGTTGAGGAGAGTTTTGCGCCCTGTGTTGTGCGCTCGTGTTTTGACGCCTGTGTGCGTCTTTTGGCCTCTGGCTGTTTTTGGATTTATTTTGCACTCGCCAGTAAAGTCTTGTTGGACTGTCTATCTGCTTCTGCGCCTGATTCCACACCACACCACTTCTAACATCGTGACAGAATTACACACCTTGATATGGAATCAGCAGGAGCACACGTCGACAGCGTGGAGGAACGTCTCCTGGGACAAGAGCATCGCATCAATCGGATCGGGCACGCTTTGGAGGGCGTCATGGACACACTTCGGCGATGGGAGACCAGCGGTGTTCCCACAGCCCCACCTGTCGCTCCTTCACCACCAGACAACCAGCCCACCCCTCTACCGGAACCCAGTGGAATTCGGCTCTCGCTCCCGAGGGCGTACGACAGCTCCGCTGCCGGGTGTCAGGGGTTCCTTTTGCAAGTGGAGCTCTACCTGGCCACCATACACCCGGCGCCCTCGGGATACGAGAGCGTTTCCGCCCTCATCTCCTGTCTCACCGGCAAGGCGTTGGAGTGGGCCAACGCCGAATGGAGGGGAATAGACTCCGCCACAGTCACCTATGCGGAGTTCTCCCGCCGTTTCCGTGCGGTCTTTGACCATCCACCAGAGGGAAGAGCGGCGGGGGAACGTCTATTCCACCTCCGACAGGGGATGAGGAGCGTTCAAGAGTTTGCGCTGGAGTTCCGGACTCTAGCGGCTGATGCGGGGTGGAATGAGAAGGCCCTCATAGACCACTTTAGGTGTAGCCTTAGAGAGGACGTCCGCAGGGAGTTAGCTTGTAGGGACGCTACATTAACGTTCGACCAGCTTGTGGACATGGCTATTCGTCTGGACAACCTACTCACGACTCGCGGACGTCCCAGATGGGGGCCTCCCATTCCACCCTCCAGCGCCTCCGAGCAGAGTCCGATGGAGCTTGGAGGGGCTGGCGCTAGAGGGAGAAGAGGTAGGAACCCGAGGGGGGCAGTCTCCTGCACCAGGTGTGGCCGCGGAGGGCACACCGCGGCTAGGTGCTGGGGAGGGTCCTCTGAGGAGGGAGATGGCAGGCCATACAGTGGGGAGTCCTCCCAGGTGAGTAGGCGCCCTACTTACCCAGAGCTTTCTGTCGTCCACTTTACATTACCTGTTTGTTTTCCACAGGTTGCACCTCGTTCCCAGCATAAGGCGCTAGTCGATTCAGGCGCAGCTGGGAATTTTATAGATCGTAAATTCTGTGTTAAGTTAGGGATTCCCCTCCTTCCAGTCGATAAGCCTTTCCCCGTACATGCCTTAGATAGTCGTCCGTTAGGATCTGGGTGGATTGGGGAGCTCACAGCGCCACTTAGGATGATGACGCAGGGGGGTCATGAGGAGATGATTCAACTCTATCTGATTGACTCTCCTGCGTATCCGGTGGTACTGGGGCTTCCCTGGTTGACTACCCATGATCCTACTATTTCGTGGCGAGAGAAGGCTCTTAAAGGGTGGTCTGCTCAGTGTGAGGGGTTATGTCTGGGTGTTTCCGTAGGGGCGACCTCGGTGGAAAGTCCGAACCAAATGTCAGCACTGCACATTCCTCCTGAGTATGAGGATTTGGCACTCGTGTTTAGTAAGACCCGAGCGGCACGATTGCCACCTCATAGACAGGGGGATTGTGCGATAGACCTCCAGACAGGAGCCGCGCTTCCGCGGAGCCATGTGTATCCTTTGTCACAGGAGGAGAAAAGGGCAATGGAAACTTACATTGCCGAGTCTCTGAGACAGGGATACATACGGCCCTCTACTTCTCCCGCGTCCTCAAGCTTCTTTTTTGTGAAGAAGAAGGATGGAGGTCTGCGTCCGTGTATTGACTACCGCGGTCTCAATCAGGTGACTGTTAAATATAGTTATCCACTTCCGCTGATTGGGACTATGACGGAGTCATTACACGGGGCACGGTTCTTCACAAAATTGGACCTCAGGAGCGCATATAATTTGGTGCGCATTAGGGAGGGCGATGAGTGGAAGACAGCATTTAGTACTACCTCCGGCCATTACGAGTATCTCGTCATGCCATATGGGTTAATGAATGCTCCATCAGTCTTCCAATCGTTTGTAGATGAAATTTTCCGGGACATGCAGGCTCAGGGAGTGGTGGTGTACATCGATGATATTCTGGTGTACAGTCCTACTCGGGCCGAGCATGTAGCCCTGGTGCGCAGGGTATTGAGGAGACTGTTGGAGCATGACCTGTATGTCAAGGCTGAGAAATGTCTGTTCTTTCAGGAGTCAGTTTCCTTTTTGGGTTACCAGTTGTCTGCGTCAGGGGTAAGAATGGAGGTGGACCGAGTGTCCGCCGTGCGTAATTGGCAAACCCCAACGACGGTTAAAGAGGTGCAGCGGTTTTTGGGTTTTGCGAATTACTACCGGAGGTTTATCCGGGGTTTTGGACAGGTGGCAGCTCCCATTACGTCTCTTCTGAAGGGGGGTCCGGTGCGCTTGCAGTGGTCGGCTGAGGCGGACAGGGCTTTTGGGAGACTGAAGGACCTGTTTACCTCGGCTCCGGTGTTGGCGCACCCGGATCCCACTTTACCTTTCCAAATTGAGGTGGACGCGTCTGAGGCCGGTATTGGGGCCGTTCTATCTCAACGCTCGGTTACACCACCTAAGCTCCGCCCCTGTGCTTTTTATTCTAAGAAGCTCAGTCCGGCGGAGCGGAATTATGACGTAGGGGACAGGGAGCTGTTAGCCGTAGTACAGGCCCTAAAGGTGTGGAGGCATTGGCTTGAGGGGGCTCAGCACCCTTTTCTCATTCTGACCGATCACCGTAACCTGGAATACATTCGGGCAGCTAGGAGACTGAATCCTCGCCAGGCTCGATGGACAATGTTTCTCGCCCGGTTTGTGTTTAAGATCACTTACATCCCTGGGTCCCAGAACGGGAAGGCAGATGCTCTGTCCCGCCGGTATGACGCGGAGGAGAGGTGCGTGGAGTCCATTCCCATACTACCGGAGTCTTGTCTGGTGGCACCGGTGGTGTGGGAGGTCGATGCGGAGATCGAGCGGGCGTTACGTACCGACCCTAGTCCTCCACAGTGTCCGGTGGGTCGGACGTACGTCCCGCTCGAGGTCCGGGATCGGTTGATTTATTGGGCTCACACGTCTCCCTCCTCTGGACATCCGGGTATTGGTCGGACAGTGCACTGCCTTAGTACGAAGTACTGGTGGCCAACGTTAGCCAGGGATGTGAGGGTTTATGTCTCCTCCTGCTCAGTGTGTGCCCAGTGTAAGGCACCCAGACACTTGCCCAGGGGTAAATTACAGCCCCTGCCCGTTCCACGACGACCCTGGTCTCACCTATCGGTGGATTTTGTTACCGATCTTCCCTCCTCACAGGGGAATACCACCATCCTGGTCGTTGTGGATCGGTTCTCTAAGGCCTGTCGTCTCCTTCCCATGCCGGGTCTTCCTACTGCCCTACAGACCGCTGAGGCTCTATTCACTCACGTCTTCCGGCATTACGGGGTACCCGAGGATATAGTGTCCGATCGAGGCCCCCAGTTTACCTCCAGAGTCTGGAGAGCATTTATGGAACGTTTGGGGGTCTCGGTGAGCCTTACCTCGGGTTACCACCCGGAAAGCAATGGGCAGGTCGAAAGAGTCAACCAGGATGTGGGTAGGTTTCTGAGGTCATATTGTCAGGGCCGGCCGGAGGAGTGGGCGAGATATGTGCCCTGGGCCGAGATGGCACAGAACTCTCTCCGCCACTCCTCCACTAGACTAACCCCTTTTCAGTGTGTATTAGGGTACCAGCCGGTTCTGGCACCGTGGCATGAGAGCCAGATCGAGGCCCCCGCTGTGGATGAGTGGGTACGGCGCTCGGAGGAGACGTGGAACGCTGCTCACGTCCATCTGCAGCGTGCCATACGTCGACAAAAGACGAGCGCCGACCTACACCGCAGTGAGGGGCCAGTGTACGCACCTGGAGATCGAGTCTGGCTCTCAACCAGTGGCGGCAGGTGGCTTAGTGGGTAAGAGCGTTGTGCCAGTAACCGAAAGGTCGCTGGTTCTAATCCCCAAGCCGACTAGGTGAAAAATCTGTCGATGTGCCCTTGAGCAAGGCACTTAACCCTAATTGCTCCTGTAAGTCGCTCTGGATAAGAGCGTCTGCTAAATGACTAAAATGTAAAATGTAAATGTAGTATTCTATAGTACACTGTAGTATTTTATTCATATGAGTATGTTGTTCCACAGCATTCATCGCAGCCTCTGGCATCATGAGGTGGGGTGGGACAGTTTTATTGATACGCCCTGACCTTAATAATTACACAACGGCCAGTTTGCACTATTGATCACCCCTATTGATAAAAATCATATTTTACTGTAAAGGTCTGTTGATTTGACGCATTACAGCGTAAATCTCTTCACACAAGCAGGCCAGCAGTGCAGGGTCTCCCACTACTGAGTGATGGATGTGAACCAAACACAGATAAATACTGTCTCGCACACAAACAACTATTCAGATGGTGCCGCTGAATGGGTACAGATGTAGGATCTTAATTTGATCCCACTTTTGTTGCTGAGAATATTCCTGCACAGCAGGAAATGCAAACTTGTAGTGTATTTGGGGTTTAAAAAGGATTCTAAAGTTTGTAATTTTCACTTTGAAATTTCAGGCTTGATTTGCCCTAAAGAAAATGTATCAACCCCTACAAAAATTTCCATTAATTACAATCCACATAATAATTCACATTTCCTGTTGATGCAGGATTATTTTCCTGCTGTTACAAACTGGCTCAAATTAAGATCCAACATCTGTAGTAATACACACAGTTTAAGACAGATAAAGAAATAATGATATCCATATCTCTATGCTGTCCTGTGGGAGTAAGCACATAGGGATGCCAAGTGGGATCTCCTATCCAGCCGCTGGTATGGCGTCGGCTTCATCTTTTCATGATTTGTATTGTCAGTGGTGGTTGAATCTGCATGGCGGTAATGGAGGCTGATGTGGCTGTAATGCATTTTACATTTTACATTTGAGTCATTTAGCAGATGCTCTTATCCAGAGCGACTTACAGTTAGTGAGTGCATACATTTTCATACTGGCCGCCCGTGGGAAACAAACCCACAACCCTGGCTTTGCAAGCGCCATGCTCTACCAACTGAGCTACACGGGACCCTGTAGCCCCATGGTAAACGGGAATAGAGATGAATGTGACAGAACACAGAGAGAACCACTGTATATAAACTGCCTCTGGAGCTAATGTGTTCAGAAGGAGAGGGAGGGAGGGAGGGAGGGAGGGAGGGAGGGAGGGAGGGAGGGAGGGAGGGAGTAGTCTAATGTGTCATTTCTGGTATTCAAATGCCCAATCCCTCACAATCCATTCCTCCAAGACACTTTAATCCACCGTCGTCACATTCAAGAGCAACATGAAGTATAATGTTTTATTGTGGTGTTTAGTGTTTCCAATGCTTTATATGGTATGATTACTTAGGTGATATATGACAATGGCTGTGCTATGACAGCAACAAAGGGGAAAGGAGGTGCTATGTAATATACATTCCTGTCTATGGTGTAGGACATTATCATCCTTTGATCTTCTCATGGAAAAACTAAACACCAGCATTAGAAGGAAAGACCAAATGTATTACAATTGGAGGGAAGGAAAATAGGCCTTCAGGTTAGAATGTGGTGAACGAGAGCGTATTTCCGCTTTGGAGCACAGTTTAAACACATGCTTTCTTTTTCTTATTTTTCTGGCTAAGCTCTGAACCACTTGGGGGCTGTTCCAAAAGACCATGTTGCAGGCTGGTTTTCCCATTTAAGGGACAAAGGGATGTGGAGAGCATGTTCCTCTCCTAGAGGCCTGCAAAACGCTTGAAGCCTGGGTGTAGAGTAACCAACTCAGCCTCAGCTGCCCCAAATGCAGCCGCGCCCAAAGGCGAAACCACGTTTGGCCACTGCACATAAAACTCCTTTGGTGGGAGGTTGAAACAGAGAAATTGATTTGAATCAGTAGTGAATTGATTTACAAGCTTAAGAATACGCCATCAGCTAATCTGCATGTAACTGAAAGGCACAGTGGATCTGGGTCCATTTCCTTAGATTCCTTTTCCAAGTAAACCATGTATTAATTTATTTGGCAGAGAGCAGGGCCTGGGTTCTCTGAAGTAAGGAGCTAGGACATGAACAAAGTACTACTGTAACAATGCAGTGCTATGGCGCATTCCTATACATTTACAGTAACATATGTTTTTGTGAAAGCTCATTTCAAACAGACTAGATAGTATGTGATAGGATGTATAGCAGTGAACTGAAAGTGTGTATTCTTGATACAATCATATTTACATAGGACGCTTTTGACATTGCTGCACATAAGCTATTCTTACATTTGCTATATGTTTAATATGTCTGTTTAATATGTTGAATATGTCTGTTTAATATGTTGAATATGTCTGCTTAATATGTTTACTATGTGTGTTTAATATGAGTCTGTTTAATATGTGAAATCATTAGAGAATAATCACACAAGTCGGTCATATCTACCAGACAATACTGCCAGCAGAAAGAAAAACATTCATATCACAATTCCTGCTTTTGAAAATGCTAATGTCAAGCCACAAAATGGCTTCAATACAAGTTGTGTCTTCCCTAATGTAGAAAGGAGCTGGTGGAATGAGACAAAGGCTGTTACTAATCTGGGCAGGAAGCATACAGTCAGTGGCGATTCAGTGTGACACAGTGATTGATATGAGTAAGTTGTGTATTTACACAACCATGGGAAAAAGAGAGTGTTTTCTTCCCATCCCTACACTTATCTCCAGCCATAAATCACTGCCAATGAGATGCATAAATGTGCCCAAGTCCCTTCGTATGGCTCCAGCACAGGCAATTCCACTTTGACCTTTACATTTGGCATTGGTCACCCGTGCTGACCTTGGCCATTCATATTTAATAGCCATACGGGCTGATGGTTCTCTACACAACACACACACACACACACACACACACACACACACAAACAAACAATAGGCCTAATGCCATGATTAAGATTGTCATCATGAGGCGTGGTCACATTAGAAGTGTGTCTAATGATAAAGGGACAGTCTAATGTGAGGATCCAAGGAAAGGTCCATCTATTGTTTCTCATTAGTTCTTGTCCTCTTGACGCAGTTCTTTGACTCCATTACGAGAGCCCAGCAGCACCTCATGTAATCCTATGGGCATCCTAACCTTTGACTTCAGCCACCGCTTTAAAGGTTTTGCTATTTGTCCTCTCCCATTTGACCTGTCTGAAGTATACTGTACCTTAATATTTGCCGCTGTCGCTATTCAATTCACATATGAGAGGGCGGCAGGGTAAGGGCCGACGTCTGTCCAGTAACCTTTTGGCCTTTCGCTCTTCCATTGTGCCTGATACAACCATGGGGTTTGTCCATCCCCCCTACTATTCCATACTGTATTAGCCTGCATGTCACAGTTATTGATGGACCATTGGAAATATTTTATTAGTCAGAGTGACCTTTGACTCGGGCCTACCAAACATATCCCCCCCCCCTCCCCCGCGAGCTCCTATTGACCTGAACATATGATCAGATAGATGGCTGTTAAGACCTGGGATTTAGTATGTACACTGTAAAATAAATCCTGCTGTTTTTACGCTAACGTACTGGCAGCCAGTTACCTGTAAATGACTGTAAAAAAACATATACATATGTTACTGTAAATTCCAAATAAACTTTAATTTAACCGTTTATTACTGTAAAGTTGTTACAGTAACTTACAGGTAACTGGCTGCCAGTATGTTACCGTAAAAACAACAGGATTTTTTTTACAGTGTAAGCTACACTGCTTTCTGTCGGTAGGCTATTTGTAATCATTAGGAAATAGAATGAAATATGTTTTGAGCACTTAGCTTAAATCAAACACGTTAGCACTGCATGTGCACTAGGAGACTGCTAGAAAAAATAGACCTCACCTGATTATAATTACGTGCATACTCAAGTGCAGCAAGTACAGCAAAACGTTTTTGGTCACCACATTCTTTTGAATAACACACAATTTTGCAATGACAATGGAATGCCTCTGCCCTAAAATGATGTCCCTCCCACAGATATGGGCCTAGTTCAACTGCAAGGTAGGCTAGTCGCCATCAACAGAAATGTAGCCTTATGTTGACATGTGTTGCTATGCATGTTGTTATGTTTTTATTGCTGAATGACTGACCATCAACATTTGTAGTGATGGTAATAATATTGATGGACGTTGAATACATATTTAAAGAATGAATGTAGAGGATATCATAAAAAAGAATTCCAAAAATTTTTGCATCAGTTTTTATGCACCATTGGCTCAGACTCCTGCGTGACTGTTTTCAGGTAGATACCACCATTTGAGTTACATAACTTATTCTCCAATAGTCTCAGTGTGACTATTACATCTACAAAATAGTTTAAATCACTGTTGTCATATCATGGGGTCATTGAAACCACAGTGTCAACCTAAAGAACACTGTCATACCTACCAACGCTCAAACATGTTTACCCTCTCTCCACCTCTCCCATCTCCTCCCTTCACTTGAAGTAAGCCTCTTCATCACAGGAAGTATAGCTTGCGTTGAAGCACCTACGATTAAGATAAGCCCGACCACAGCTGGACAATTACCTGCCAACTAACCTTTTCTGGAGGCACTTTAGGATGTAAGGACCCCTGAGGATAGATCTGCCCTGAGTGGAACAGGCACTTCACCAGGGCAGCCTGAGAGAGAGAGGTGAGTGACGGAGGGAGAGAGGATTGAGAGAGACAGAGAAAGAGGGGGAGATATGAAAAAGAGAAAGGATAGAGTGGTGAGTGGTGATAGAGTGGTAAGCAATGGAGAGAGAGAGAGAGGTGAGCCATGGAGAGAGAGGGAGAGGTTAGGAGGGACTGAGAGACGAGAGAGAAAGAGAGAGAGAGACGGTATCATGGTGAGATTACCTCATCCTCAGAGCATCCCAGTTGAAGGGCTTGTTCATGTCAGACGTGAAGGGGGCTTTGGCTAGGTTTACCCCAGAGAGGTGCACAGAGCACACATGGATCTACTTGAAGATGAGATGGCCAGTCTGTCTGTCCCATCCACAGAACCTCACCGGTGGTAAGGTAAACAGTGTTAAATTGATTGCATGGAGCAGATGAGATTTCCTAGCACTTACATTCATTAACACAGTAGGTAGGGCCTTATTGGCACTCGCTGACTGCACCATGGTCTGCCCTGGAGGTACTGCCCACTCAGTGCACTGGATTAGGTTTCACCATGCAGGGTTACTGGAGAGGTAGACCTGAGGGGAAGCCACTGACAATCAACAGTGGAATACCAGTTTTGTCAATGGTCAATAATCAAAAAGTGATGGAGAACAATCACCTAGTAGCAGGATGCAGAATCGTGCTTTAATAGGCAGATTGGGGTGAGGTTCCTTGCCTGGCACTGAGAGGGCACTGAGGGCATGACTGATGCTGCAGGGGCACAGGTACTTACACATAGGAAGTCAGATTGCTATGTGCCTAAAATATTTCAGATTCCATGCTTTATATTTCTCTAACCACAACTATTTCCTAAAGATTTCATGAGGAGTGCAAGGCAGATGTTCCTTTGATTGGGACATCAGTGAAGAGGTCCCTTAGCCATATCACTAAATAGGTGTGTGCATATGCCGGAATTCAGGGAAACACTTTAATATAGAGTGTGAGATAACCTGAAATAACCTGAAATAACACACAAAGAAGAATGTTGTGGTGTAGTAAGGCCTGCCATAGATCATGTGGTTAGCAGTTAGCTGGTGCTACAGGTGTGTAGGGACTAGGGAAAGGCTGTAAAGGCCTCCATTACACTAAGAATAGCCCACTCCCAGAGCCCCTCCAGACAGCCAGTCATTATCCATACATTGTGAGACCTGAGATGGAGCTGTAAGTATGGGAGACTTATGGCTTTGTTAGAATGAGCCTGGATGTTCTCTGTGGGGGTTAATAGTACCGGCGTGAAGTGGCCAGTACATCGAGTGCCTCTCCCCAATGTGCTCGTGAGTAGAGTCAGGGGTTATTTGGTGCTATTTTTACAAGAAATGGGTTGATTTGTCTTAGGCCATTACCGTCTATTACGGCTGGAAGTCTTGGGGAAAAGGTGGGAAGCGGCAGACGCTGGCATTCTGCCTAAAGAGAAATCAATGAAACAAATTAATCCTTCGCAGGCTGCGGTGACACAGTCATCCATCATTCACAGGCGCTTTTACACAGCGAATCAGGGAGCAGGGCGGGGGGAGACAGCCCCAGGGGACGGGGCAGACAACCACGCAACGCCAACACCGGGGCAGTGGTGTTGTCTGTCTACAGGGAGCAGAGAGCAGAGAGCAGAGCAGAGAGCAGAGAGCAGAGAGCAGAGAGCAGAGAGCAGAGAGCAGAGAGCAGAGAGCAGAGAGCAGAGAGCAGAGAGCAGAGCAGAGCAGAGAGCAGAGCAGAGCAGAGAGAGCAGAGAAGAGAGAGCAGAGAGCAGAGAAGTGAGCAGAGAAGAGAGCAGAGAGAAGAGCAGAGAGCAGAGAGCAGAGAGCAGAGAGCAGAGAGCAGAGAGCAGAGAGCAGAGCAGAGAAGAGAAGAGAGAGCAGAGCAGAGAAGAGAGCAGAGAATAGAGCAGAGAGCAGAGCAGAGCAGAGAGCAGAGAGCAGAGCAGAGAGAGCAGAGCAGAGAAGTGAGAGCAGAGCAGAGAGCAGAGAAGAGAGAGCAGAGAGCAGAGCAGAGAAGAGAGCAGCGCAGAGAGCAGAGCAGGGATAAATCCAATCAGGAGGTCATTACCATGAACAGCCATTATTACACACAGTGTCTCTCTTTCTTTCACACACCAGTCTCTCCTCCTGCCTCCAGCTGGTTCTGCCCCTCCAGGTTAATGGGAAGACTGATAGGTGATCTTGATTTATTTACACTGGACATATAGCCTGTTTATTGCTAATTAATGCTAGGATAGAGCGGGCAGAGGAAGGAGGGAGGGAGAGAGATGGGAAGGAAGGGAGGGAGGAAGGGAGAGAGAGGGAGAAATTAAGCCCTGCTGTGGGGGTGGGCATTGAAAACCGAGATTCCCCTCTAACAAGCACATTGAGCACAACCTCACCACGTGGCATCACATTGTTCCAATTCCATCGGATTCTGTTGCATTGTTTCAATGATGACGCACTCTGTTGCATTGCAGATTCCAATGGCTCCCCCCCTCAACCCCCTCACAAGTGGAACTGCAAACCACACTGCCATACAAAGGTTAGAGCTCCATGTACGTATCGCCGCTACGTGTGCCATTGGTACACCTCAGTTCAACCAATTAGAGATCTGAGATCTAAGCACATGACCCACACCAGGAATCATCCATCCCTTCATAGATACATGCAGCTCTATTCTATTGCAGCATGTAGTACCAGAAACAAAAGAATATCAATGCAAATACCACAACAACAAAAAACATGGAAATACAAGTGATATTTATTGGTCCTTTTATTCAGACATGTTATGTTGCTTTCTCTGACAGTAATGCAATCATGATTTGTGTAGGGTATCCCAGCACTGCATTGCATTAGCCTCCTCTGTTCCTGTATGGGTCTGCCTATGACGTAGTGGTTGCGCTGACGTTCACCTTTGGCGACTGCATGTGTTCTTTAAAAATGTAGTGAGTAGTGGGCATGACTATGGGTGGAGGAGATGGTAGGATAGGTAAAATAAGTCATGGGGAACCATGGGACAAGTGGCACCTTTACTTGCCTTGTCATCGTAATGGGGGGTTCCACATACCTTAACGAGCCTCTCAAAGAAGAATACCAATAGCCTTTTTTTCCCTCTGACACAGGTGGCAGCAGCATGCTGGAAAATCAGAGAGAAATCAAGGGAGAGAGCGAGAGATGGGCGGGAGGAAGAGAGACGGAAGGGGGAAGGAGGGAGGAGAATGGGAGATGTTGCCAGAAATACTACAGGCTACACATCCTGTTTAAACACTATATATTTTCTCAACCTCTACATCACTGCCCCATTCTGAAGCCCCAAACACTGATCAAGAGTAGTTTGATACTAACATCCAATGGGTTTACTGATTTTTCTACTTACACCAGTCTCTTATTCCTTATTCATTTGTAAACAAGGCAGAGCTTTGTAGAGCATTACATAAAAGTAGCACATTAAGGCTTGTCTTCCTCTGAAGTTCATGTTCTGGAACATTTCCACAACCTTCTGCCATTATGTTTATGTGTGATAAGTGCATTCTTACAACCTTTTGAAGAGATAAATGTTCAGAGGAGGAGTATAGGGAGAGATAGGGAGAAGAGGGGGAGTTGTTGAAGAAGAACATGTTGTGGAATGTTTGCTGTTCTGCACCTGAACTCATTTGTCAAGGCTTGACCTCTGCTGGGATGCCTCAGGTCAGCGGGGGTCACCCGAGGTAAACTTGCCGTGTGGTCACACACACACACACACACACACATACACAGAATCACATAAACACATACAAAAAGCCAAGTGAATGAGAGGCACAACTATGTCAAAATCCTTTTTGCCCAGCACAGTATAATACAGCTGCACATTAGTTTCTAAATATCACAATAAGAACATTGATAATAAAACCCTAATGGCATCACAAATACATTTGAACTTGAGAATGTTATTTCATGTATAGATTAAAAACAACAACACCATCTTCATAATGGATCTACTCTGTTTTCATTGACCATCAGGGCTGTGTGAACTGCTGGGTAGAAGGGATCAAGGTTAAATGAGTGAGGAGGAAAGTAGAGGCGAGCGGAGCAGCGTGGAGTTAAGGTTAGTACTCTCTGTAAAGGATATGTCTTCTGGGGTCCATGCCAGACCAGGGCAGTGTGGGCAGAAGCCCAAGCATAACTCATAGCACAGTAGATATCATCAAGTGCAGACAGTACCTGCCTTTTAAGGCCAAGACAGACCAACGCAAATGTTGTCCGTGCACAGCGGGTGGCCTTCCTATCACCTCTGACTACAGAACATTGGCCATCATTTTCTGTTCATTACAAGATGATTCTACACGTTGAATCATCACTGTTCATCGACACCCAGCAGGTGATCTACTGCGCATTGGTCTGTCTTGCCCTTCACCTACTGACACAGGCTCCTAGTAGCGATCCTTACCTTGTACACAAATTCGTAAATCACAGGTGTACCTACCTAAGCTGGGGTTTTGATAAACAGTTTTGTTATTTCTGAAGATTACATTAGGAGAAGACTTGTTGTGGCTGTTGTGAGACACACCTTGTGTGACGGTGCTGATGTCATGATGTCACGGATGCTTCCGTGACTAAGCTTTAAACAGAGAAAATTATTTTACACATGACATCACAACCCTCTGTTGATTCTGACCGTGTGACACGGTGATGCTCTGTATTCCAAAGGAAGGGGAACTTGCCATGACGTTCCTTTAAGTCTGAGTGAAAAATCAACACAGACATTGATGAAAGGGCTAGCTGGAGGAAACTGCTTTAAGTTACACATACAATGCAAGGCAAGCCAGATAAAATGACAAAGTGGGTGGGCCTCTTCAGCAAGCAGCCTTATCATTGGCCCTGCGTGATTCATGCTGCCTTCTGATTTGCTACCTGAGGCAAAAGGAGGACTGTCTTTGGCCATGCCCTGTTCTAGGGATAAAGATGATATTACGGATATGATTTCAGGGAGTGTTCAAGTTATACCAATATAATAAAGGTTTATTTTTGGTCAATTATTCCATCTATAAATCCATTAGTGCTAGTGAGATGTCTCAGTGAATTGGTGAACGGGGCCTGAGTAGCAGCAGTGGAACTTACATGGCACGATCATGTTGCACAGCCGCTCACTCCCTGTCAGGAAGAAACACAATGAGTTCCTTATTTGATGATGAGAACACACACACACACACACACACACACACACACACACATAAACATGCCGTATGGCTATTGCAATAGAGTAATAACATATTGTTTGGTCCGAAGTTGAGTTTGACTTTGAATTTAGATATTTTCTTAATTTTGACCCCTCTGGCTTTCCTTGGGCAAAAACATCAAACAAAGGTATTTTGAGTTTTATGGAGAGAGGGAACGACAGACTGATCAAATCTGTGAGCTTGAGAATAAAAACAATCGAGCAGCATAGTTGCTTTTCAGTAGGTGTGTGCTGTATGCAGCAGGCATTGGTCTATTATGTTGCTTTAGCTGTGATTAGTATCTGATGCAGCCTGAAGCGAAATGGTTGAACCCTTTTTACCTTATCTGAAAGGTGAGGTGATTTTCTGTTTGGATCAACAGGTGAGGTAACACAGAGTTATGTTTGCCATCATTTGGCAGGAGAGACCTGACATTGGTTTACTTCAGGCCAAAGGTCCTAGAGTAGCCATATCAAAGACTCAATACAATACAAGACAACTTTATTTTCCATTGGTTACAGTGAACAACGGACATTTGTATTCTTCTCAGTTTTTACCCCCCCCCCCCCCATATAAGATTCAAGATACCAAAGTCTGTGTGTGTCTGTGTGTGTGTGTGTGTGTGTGTGTGTGTGTGTGTGTGTGTGTGTGTGTGTGTGTGTGTGTGTGTGTGTGTGTGTGTGTGTGTGTGTGTGTGTGTGTGTGTGTGTGTGTGTGTGTGTGTGTGTGTGTGTGTGGCTCACATAATGTTAACTGTATAGCGTTTTAATATCATGCCTTATAAAATATGAGAAATTATCACAAATGAATGATATGTAAGTTGAGAATGATTTTGTTCTGTCTTGATATAGCATATTGGTCTCTGTCTAAACGTGCTCAGTCACCCTCTATTAGGCTACAGCATGGTGGCGGTTCAGTCAGACTAAATTCGAATTAGGTGCCTGCTGTGTGTTGGTTTAAGAAAACCATTATGGATACTTGAGGTGATGCCACTCATTTAACTACAAAAGATGCGCAATGACGCGGGCAAGTTGGAAATGTCATATTTTATTTCACCTCCCAGTTTCAGGGTGAACAAATGAGACAAGCCACTTGTCTAGGCTCTCTTCCTTTCTCTCTTTACTACAGTTTTAGTATAATAAGCCTACTCCTTAAATGGTTATGTACGGGTCGCAAATTTGCACGGGAGATAATCTTGTTCTGCCTTTTTGTCTTTGGTCTATGTGTTTTCTGATAATGTGGCGATAGGATGAAAAGTAATCCGCGTGCAGAATTGTAAAAGCTCCTGTATACTTGTTGAATTTCGCAAGAATTCCACCTTTGCCCTCCGGTTTCCCAGAAATAAATTACTGTTAAGGGTGAAATGCCTTTATGCACAGCATTTGCAACCTGTGTTCGTGTTGCCTTGGTTCCTGTGGGTAGAATCGATGTAGTACTAGAGTAGTAGAGAAAATGGAACAGTGCATCGGTTAATTTTTCTGCATTTAACCAGGTTAATTTCTAAAACTTTTGAAGCACTATAACATGGGATAAAGGGTCCTCATATTATATGGATTGAGGTGATTTAAAAAGTCTCAAGGCATTGACAGTAGGCTATCACAAGTAGCCTATAAGTGCTTGGCCATTGGTTGCATTAATTAATGTGGTATCGGCTCCCATTCAAAATGATTATTTGGCTGTGTTTTGCTAATGTCTTCTTTGTTCGCCACCAAGGTATTAGGCGTATATAGGCTACCATATTAAGTCACTATAGGTGTTTTGAAGGATTTGGTATGCCTTGAATTGAATATACTAAGTTATAGGCCTACCTTACGTATGAATTTGACCTACAGAACCACGTAATTGATGTCACTTTGACCGTCTACCATGTTAACAACTCAGAAAATGTGTTTACTTTGATGTCGCTATTGGTTCTTGCAGTTCGGTTTTTTGGTGAACTACAATATTACAACAGGAACATGAGGATTTTCAGTGCTAATGGATTTATGATCTCGGTCTCTGACACCATCTAAAGTAATTAGCACATATGCTCTAAATATATGATGGTTTTGTGAGCAATAAAGCCATTACCCATCGCATAAACTGACAGTCTCTCTAACTAAACTTCAACCACAAAGCTAATTGGAAAAGTCATTTCGGCTTCATTGTCTACAATTATAGCCGTGGCTTTACCAGCCTCAGAATCCTAGTGTGTGGTGCTTCGTTCATCATGGTGTATTTGGACCGGTGAATAAAACCCTGAAGAAACAAACCCAACTTAACCTGTTAGCTACTTTGATCTGTCTGTAATTTTGTCGAAGCTGCCTGCGTTAAACATAGCGACCTTAAGTGGTGAGGCTCTAAAGTATTTTCCCTATTTCTCACGAATAGCTTTTCCATTAAGAGCGATTAGATTATGTCCATTCAAAGTTGCTGATCCATAGAGAAAATGGCAGTGGATAAAAGACGATTTCAAGTGACCTTTTCGTCCCTTTCACACCAATCTGAGCCCCAGAATAGTTAGGGATCAGATTGGGAAAAAGCCCCCCCCCCCTCGTCTTCTCTTTCAACCCGTAACGACTCAAAGCGGAGGGGCTCTCAGCAAAACCTCAAACTGACACATTACTACATTTTAGTCATTTAGCAGACGCTCTTATCCAGAGCGACTTACAGTTAGTGAGTGCATAATTGTTTTAGACTGGCCCCCCGTAGGAATCGAACCAACAACGCTGGCGTTGCAAGCGCCATGCTCTACCAACTGAGCTACAGGAAGGCCTGTAGATTACATTAAAGTATAACGCATAGGTTGGGTCTAAAGACAGGTTGGGTCTAAAGAAAACCAGCAGCACTGGGCCATCTTAATTGTGTCTTTATGTAATTCATTATGCAACATTTATTTTTCAAATTAATTTGTAAATGTGGTTTAAAGTTGAGAGCCAGTTATAACAAAACTAGGCTACAAAAACAAATAAAATTCTTACAATTAGGCTATAGGCAATCCCTGTTTCAAGTATAATATATAATATGTCTAGCCTATATAATTCCAGTGATACACTATGGGGTAAAGTTTGAAAAGATGCAGATGAAGGAATTATTGAACCATCTGTCTTCAGAGGTTTCTGTTATCTGTTAAAACATTGTTATGTTAATTAGTGTTATTTTCTCATTTCTAATTATCGTAAATCACTCAACAAATAGATGTTTTGTTTTATGTAGTTGCACATGTAATATAGGCTATTATGCATATTAAGTCAATAATTGACAGCAGCACACCTCATTTGTTAATGAAAACACTGATGCAGGTCCCACGCACTTGAAACGTCTCTAATACACTTTTCTCATAGTTTTTTTAGACTTGTATTTTTCTTGGTAGAAATATAGGCTAGTTATATATTTTTGGAACAACACACCACAGCCATTTCTTCTAGAAAGTTAGCTGTTCAGTTAGGGGGCAGATGCTCAAAGGCGCGCGTGGATGGGAAAAGCATAGATCGTGTGTTACCCTCTCGTGAAGAAACATAATACTTGTTTTTACAGAAGGCATTTCGACATAGGCCTCTAAAGCGTCAGGGAAAGCAATGGATGGAGCTTGAAGCTTGAAGCCTTGAACGGTGTCGTGACTTTATGGATGTACTATATTGAAGCGCCTACATAAACTGAACCAATGAGGATTATATTATTAGCTATATTCCTGCAACGTTGTTAGGTGTTTATAAATTATCTGAAATGCCTATAGGCTGATATTTGCCTCCGTATTCACGAAGTAGGAGGTCCGGCTATCATAGCCTTTTAATGCTTTCACAACTGGTCCAAGAGTTCATTACGCTCGATTGACTGCTTGCAGAAGCGACAACATGTTTCTGGGGTGCAGTTGCTCTGCAAAATGTGATTGATTTGTTATACAAACGGATAGAGCGAGACCACATCACTTGGAAATTAGCGTAATTTAGCCTATGTTTTATATATATATATATATATATATATATATATATATTTGAAGCCCAGGTAGGCCTATATCTATGCTATGTTGACCTCTAACTCACCGTAGATGCTCAGCAAACCATATGCCTGATCTGATTCATATAGGCCACAGGTGCAAATATAGCCTACACTGTACTGCGAATGGCATTTTATATTTTTGGTAATAGCACATAATTATGTCACATAATTATATTTATATGCGTCTTTGTTTTAGGGAAATATAGGCTAACTCAAAGTATAACATCTAAATTAATAGTAAGTTCCTGCCATGTGGAACTTCAAATTGCATTTATAGCACCAACTTAAAATCTGAGACACAAGGGAATCGAAGTTGAATATTGTCTCGTCAAAATCGTATTTCATATAGACCTAGCCTATGCTTGTGTCAGTATTATCGGTCGATGTAAGTTGTGTGTATGCATCAATGATCTACCAAATAATAGGCTATTTGTTGTAAATCATTTAATTTACGTTCCCTTAATCGTAAAAACTGCTTTTAAATTGACAATGTATTATGTTTATCTAACATAGTGTGGTTGAAAATGTAACTGCAAACTTTGCAATGAAATAATGATCATTTGAGTATCATGAACCCCCTACATTTTCATATGACTAAACAAAACAGCCAGAAGGTCTTCCAGCAACTATCTTCATGCCTGTAATATCCCTGACCAGCTCGATCGTATAACTGTCATTTAATCCGTTGAAACTATCGATGAGAAACAGGCTGCTATCGATCTTTTCATTATGTGATCAAACAACAAATAGCCTTGCACAGGTGAGATGCTCACAACTTGGAAAGGATTCCCTGAATTACGGTAACAGCATCAACGATGTTGGTATATATTGCTGACGACAGTTTAAAACGAAGAAACGGGTCCCCAAATCAGTAAGAATGTCAAGGAAAATATCCAAAGTACGGTTCAAAAGTTTCGCACTGGAATGTAGCCTAACAGTGGTTGTTTGACATTTAGACAGATAAGCTAGATAACGGTTGCCTACATGGGTTGCAATGTAGTGTGGCGAGGCTAGAACGTATTCTTCATTCATTTAGAGCTACTTGTGAATAGAATAGGTGGAAGATAAATGTTGTACTTGCCTGGCTGGTGTTAGCCGAATTCAGGTACCGATGTTTCCCGTCCACTATAGCCTAATAGTCGTCGCTGGGTGCGTCTTTTTTTTACCCTGCTGTCCACTTTCTCTTTTTCTCGCCTGTTTTCGTGCTACAGCCTTCTTCCCGCTGCTCTCATTCACTGTCACCCCACTCTCTCTCTCTCTCTCTGCGTCCAGCTTACTCCACAGCTTCCCAATCTGTGGAGTAAAATCTCAATGATACACTTACAGAAAATTCTTTGTCCGTTTTAATCTTATTCGTTTCACCTTTTCAAAGAGCTGGAGACATGACAGGGAGTCTCAGTGCAGTGTCCGAGACAGGGACGGGAAGAGCTCTGTTGTTGAATACTTAAAAACACCCATTCCTCCTATGCGTTAACAATGGGGGTACTTGCATATTTGCACACCATTATCTTTTAATAGCTGACCACACTCGCACAGCCATAACAAAGGTATTCATAAACGATTCACTTTATTTTAACATACCCTATACTCTATTTAGTGTATGCTATTATGGATGCATGTCGACGCACCAGGCTTGTAGCCCACTGAATAAAGTTCTGGCGGCTTTGGTGACTATGTGGGCTACATGCTTAAGTATCTGTTGTCACATTCAAACTACCCCGAGTCAATATGTTTGTACATTTTATGTCAATGTTATCTGAGCTGTTCCACTAATTGCAAGTGATTTTACCTTATCCTCAATCTACCAAAGTCACCAGCTGCTCCGTTTGAAATCTTCATCAGGAACACAGTATCTGTAAAAATAAAAATAAATAAAAAATACATTTTCATGAGTTTATTTTTTGTTTTTATGATTTTACAAAGTTGATAAGAATGCATGCATGATCACGGTGAGTTATGCATTACTATGTGGATGTAATTGTATACTGTACGCTAGATGGCAGACCGATCCAGACATTTTTGAGTTGGAGACGCATGCAGGCTTCAGTATCCACATACAAAAAGCCGGAATCCCCGTGCAATTTTCAAACAACTTGACATTATTATGAATTATTGACATTATTAAAACATAATATGACATCCGTTCAATGATTGTGTAGGCCTTAAAACCTAAACTGTTATAGAGTATTTGTTATTTGTCGATGTAATTTTGAGATTCGCTGGCGCCATCGCACCCTGTCTGCCTATTCTAACACGATTTGTCTATAATGCATCATTTCTTACATTGTAATTTTTCCTAATTTGATCCAGCAACTTTTGACCCGAATCAATTTTTGACAATGGAAATGTAACGTTGACACATATACAGTATTACGCACCACCAAATGCTGTAGGCTATAATAAAATACAAGATACATCAATAATGTCCCCCGCATTTTAAATTAATATAGCAGTCCCAAACAAACCATTTAAAACTTTGAGGAATTCTATGCTAGTCCCTTTCGCCTAGCACGTTTGTTTATTTCACCTGCGCAAAGCTTTGTCCCCGCTTTTACCCTTATTTCGGCTATTCTATCCAGGGTTTCCTTCTCTTTTTGTGACAATAGACGGCCCATACTAATCAGGTTTCAAAGTAAATACCAGCGCGGGGCGAACTCAATGTAAATTGTGCTTGTCAGAGCCCCCAGTCGTAGGTAGCAAGGAACGAGGACTCTAACCAATAGAGAGAAAGAGGCTTGGCTAACCTTAGCCTCCCATTTTCTCTCTCCCCCCTCAATGCAGGGCTCTGGCCAGTCAGTCGCCTTTGATTATCAGTTGCCAGCAGCGCCTCTCTTGGCTCCTTGACACGAGCACCATATAAGGCGTAGCGATCTCCATAGAAACGTGTCAGTTTCAATAGTAGTGTCAAAGTTCACTATATACAGACATTCGCGCAGATCCCCGTTTCGGAAACATTGCTCTGCTGGTCTTCCCGTTTAAACGCATTCATTTTGGGGTCTCTCCTTCTTGCATATTCTATTAGTTGTTGTTTTTTTTCTTTTTATCTTTTCGCCTTCGCTCCATTCTGCTGGAGAGGTGAAACTACACGGGCACTTCGGCGACGCGGTCTTTTTGCTGGTCGAAAATAGATTTATTTAAGAATATAGATGTAAAATTTGGCTCTTCAGTTTTTCCTCCCCTCCGACAGCGAAGACGGGCGTAAGGAGCAAGGAAGAAAGGAAAGGGAATTTATTTCTCGCAGCACTTTGGATCGCGTCTATTTTATGTTCATTTCTACGCCCATGTGAATCGCTCCTGCCTCCTTTCTGGCTATTTTATAACAAACTGCATTTTTTGTTACGTCTGGCTCGCTTTTTCTTCAAGATTGGGTTCCTGAATGGCTGACTGCAATTTACATTGGAACTGGCCTCCCGATACTTGCATATCCTGATCGGGTGCCTATTCTATCGCCTCCTGTATTTTGAATGCATTGATCGTGTTCTGCTCCCTTCTTTCTCCTATGAGATTGTTTGTTCCGATTTGACTTTGCACTGTGGTGTTTGACATATTTTTTCTCCCCTCGCTTTATAAATCTCAGCGATCAGTTCGCTTTACAGCACTTTCCGGGCCCGAGATATGGCAATGGTAGTTAGCGTCTGGCGAGATCCGCAGGAAGACGTGGTCGGAGGACCTCCAAGCGGCCCCAATCCAGCAACTCAGCCGGCGAGGGAGCAACAGCAGGCGGCGTCGGCAGCACCGCACACTCCGCAGACCCCCAGTCAGCCAGGACCCCCGTCAACACCAGGGACTGCTGGAGACAAGGGGAGTCAGAATTCTGGACAGAGTGGCGCACAGCATATAGAATGTGTTGTTTGCGGAGACAAATCGAGCGGCAAGCACTATGGTCAGTTCACCTGCGAGGGATGCAAAAGTTTCTTCAAGAGGAGTGTCCGAAGGAACTTAACGTATACATGTCGTGCCAATAGGAACTGTCCCATTGACCAACACCACCGAAATCAGTGCCAATACTGTCGGCTGAAGAAATGTTTAAAAGTGGGAATGCGGCGGGAAGGTGAATATCTTTTTTTAATGGCACATATGATGATGCATACTACGTTTCATTGACGACTAGGGCTGCCATGTTGCATAAAAGGTCACATACATACATACGGCTGAGCACATTGCACATCCATGTTTTTTTAGGGTATGTGTATGTGTGCGCGTTTAGCCAATAGAGAGGGTCAAATGCAATGCAGCTTCAAAAGATAGGGAGCCTATACGGGTCGTAGGCTAAAACAAAGCAGCTATTTATTTGGCTGACGTTTTTTGTGAACGTCAAAACTAAAATTTGCTATTTGCTTTTAGTGTGTGTGTGTGTTTGTGTGTGTGTGTGAGAGAGAGAGAGAGAGAGAGAGAGAGAGAGAGAGAGAGAGAGAGAGAGAGAGAGAGAGAGAGAGAGAGAGATAACATGCTAGTGCACGTTCTTACATGTGTAGTGATAGACTTGTGTTTGGTTTGTCTGTGCATTAAAAAGAACAGACAACATAACCACATCGCCTCCCTGTTCCATATGCTGACTAGACAGATTAGGCAGCTTGAGCAGGCTGACGTTAATGCTAGAGAATTTCTACGGTGCACATTTGTTTAGCCTCATAATGTATGAGAGGCCGTAACTTTCCCTCTCTTTGTAGCACAAATTATAGCAATACTCGTATTTTAAATTAACCACCAAAAATACCATACATGTTATTTAATATTATCCCCCAAAAATATTGTAAACAAAAATACAATTAGACCAATTATACTTTTTTAAAGCACATTGTTAAAATATTATTCCTCGACTGAACTGTAGGCTTAGAATGCGTTTACTCTTATTGTGCTTGATATATTTTTGCCATTCTTCTTCAGTGCAGTATAACACAGGTGTAATGGAGGAATACATTTGACAAAATTAAACTGACACATGGGTTGCATTGAACAATTAGATGTAGCATATGTCTACATGGCATTATAGGCCTATATTACAGCACCCGTTATGTTAGATATTTGAAATGTGTGTGTGTGTGTGTGTGTGTGTGTGTGTGTGTGTGTGTGTGTGTGTGTGTGTGTGTGTGTGTGTGTGTGTGTGTGTGTGTGTGTCTGCGTGTTAATCTAGATGCATGCATAATCGATACTAATGTAAAGAGAGCAACATTTAGCATGTAGGCTTCGGTCATTCTTAGATATTGAAAATATTATTATTTATTTAAACGACACACAATCTTACACACTATATAATTTACAGTTTGAACTAGATTGTGATGGGAAATGTTACTCCCTTATTTCAGGGCAGAAAACACTAGCTTGCCTAATGCTTCTCAGCATAGGTTGCACATACAACAATGTTTATCAGTTCTGGATGCACATTTCCTCTCCTTCTCTTTCTTTTTGTCAGCGGTTCAGCGAGGACGAATGCCTCCAACCCAGCCGAACCCAGGCCAGTACGGGCTGACGAACGGGGACCCTCTGAACGGCCATTGCTATCTCTCCGGATACATCTCGCTATTGCTTCGGGCTGAGCCTTACCCGACGTCCCGATATGGAAGCCAATGCATGCAGCCCAACAATATCATGGGTATCGAGAACATCTGCGAGCTGGCAGCTCGCTTGCTCTTCAGCGCCGTGGAATGGGCGAGGAACATCCCTTTCTTTCCAGATCTGCAGATCACCGACCAGGTGTCCCTTCTCAGGCTGACGTGGAGCGAATTGTTTGTGCTAAACGCGGCTCAGTGTTCCATGCCTTTGCATGTGGCCCCTCTGCTCGCCGCAGCAGGCCTCCACGCTTCTCCAATGTCTGCGGACCGAGTCGTGGCTTTCATGGATCACATTCGAATCTTTCAGGAGCAGGTTGAGAAGCTCAAGGCCCTCCACGTTGACTCGGCAGAATACAGCTGCATCAAGGCAATAGTACTCTTCACATCAGGTGAGTGTTTCCCATGCCGCTACTGAGGCCTTCTCTTTCATAGGCGGGCAGTGAGGGGGCAGACAGGGAGAACAACACTGACACAGAGGCCATGGCTGTCTAGTGCATGCTGTTTTGACAATGGCCTGCTGCATATATCCACATTGATACATTTTGAGAGAAGTAAACAAACCGATTTTCAAAAACGTAATTTGAATGTGTATTTTACTCCCTCGTAGGAATAGATTGAAAGACAATATAATATCTAATAACTGTGAGATAATATAAAAAGTTAATAGCATGACATTTTTAATAAATCTGATAACTAGGTCTATAGAAGTGTTTGGTCAATGTAGCAGGCGTCTTGTTTTATTACATTATATGCGTAAAGAAAAGCATAATTTCAGTATGACACTTGATGTAGGCTATGAATGAGTTGCGGCACATGTTTGTCATGTTTTGCGTGCTCAAACACGTGTCATGGTAAAACAGGAAATAATCCCTAGCTGCCTGATCAAAGAAATACTGATTAAATAGCCTAATATGTCATTGTATTACTCTGCTATACATTTCTGTCAGAACAACGGTATGCTTGAGATAGATTCGGAATGTATTTAGTTTAACGATATTTCCTCTCACAATTATTGTCTTTTGAAAAGAAGGCCTAGTCTACATATGACAGCTCATTACTAGATCTGGCTGAGGCAAGGTCACCATTCCTGTCGCTGTAATAATATAGATATTTTGGGTTTGATTGTGGACACTTGCTCTATTACCATTTGCAAGCAGTCGCGTAGGGATAATGGAGAGTAAGTAGGCCTCATGGATAAAGAAGCCTAAATCGACCGTGACTCAAAATAGTTCTTATGTGGCTCTTTAGAAGTGAACACATTCTCATGAAATAGCATTATTTCAATCAATACATTTCACAATTAAGCAACATTTTGCAAATCATTGTGTTTTGTAATATGTGTTTTTATTTTATTTTATAGAACATATTTTCACTCTCGATGTCCTCAAAAAACACTATGCTTAGTGACCACCTATAGCCTAGCCTAAAGTAGCCTAGCATTAGCATCTTACTTAATTATAGTCTATTAAAGTTATCCTATTGCCTACTCTACATAGTTAAGTATATTTCCTTGCATATTATACAATATTATATTATATTAGGCATATTATATTATGTTATAGGCTTTTATATGATTAGACATATCGATATGAAGTATTTAGTAATTATTATTTTTTAAATCGTGAGAATTGTATAGCTTACAGACAGGTTGAGTGACCAGCGAACTTGTTTTGATCATGGCCAAAGGGGGATACAAAATAAGAGTTTAATTAAATTCCATTAAACCTCCCCTAGTCTTCTAATTTGCCCTCCTTAGTGACATGAAGACTTTTACCACTGCCTTTTCTGCCCGTGAGGACTTCCTGAATTTTGGGATAGTTTGTGTGCATTTCTGTCCTTGGCATCCAAACATTATATTCTCGTTTTGTAGGCCTACATGTGACTGTGTCCTTTTTGAGGCCCACCCTAATATAAAACGAGCCATCATTGCGAACAAGGCAAACATGTATTTAGGTGCATTTAGATGATCAATCAAGCCCTTCTGGTTTACCTATAGCCTATCTTTGCTAATGCGAACTTATGTTTTTCTTTTTTTATAGGCTGTTAGTCATCTACGTAACATGACGTCATTGAGTGCCTTGCGCCAAGCTGTTGTTACGTTATTAGACTATATCCAATTTAACATACAATACAACTGCAGAGATAGTTGTTTAAGATGACTAGATTTAACCTTGATTCTGTCCATTTTAGCAACAGGCAACAGTAGGGGCCAATGATATGCGTAACAAACTATAGTTGTAGTCTAGGTTTACTTGGTTGATATGTATTTATTTGTTCAATCAGGAAACCCATAGGGGTAGCCTAGTTTAGGTCGTTGATTAATATTATGTCCAGTTATGTATTGTCGGCTATTTTCATAATTAATTAAATGTTTCTATCTGTTTTCACATACTTCTTCAATGTGAATCTAGAAAATAGATGTCTTTATGTGCAGATATTTTCAGATTGTGGTATAGCGCAAGGGTTAGTTCTATGTTTGGTGAACTATGGGGTGCCCTTTCTTTTGACTCATGCATTCGCTGCAGCTCAGTCGTCGAAATGCTTTGAGCTTAATCATTGTGTTGCGTTTCACAAGTTTATATTTGCAAGAGGTTTTGAAATGTAATTCATTTCGCCCCGATTAATTGTTTTATTTATTGAATAGAGACTCTCAAAGTTAATCCAAACGGATTTGCATACATGTGACTGTGCCGCCTAGTCTAAGATCATATTGTAAATCAACCCGAGATCTCCGCTTTGCCCCCGCGCAGTTCGCGAGTTCATAAGGTTATTGTGTCTGGCCATAGTGAGTTATCGCCCTGAGAAATCAAGATGAGGCTTAAAAGCCTCTCGGATACCATTGTCCGGTGTTTAATTTATTAGAGCTGGAAAATTGAGGCTATCTCTCATGTGCACTTGCTACAAAGCAATGGCTTAAAACAAACTCGTCAGGCCTATGCATAACGGTCCATATGCCAGTATGCTTGGCCCTGCACAACGGTTTACTACAGATTTTTAGGCACAGCAGTATGCCGTGGACTGTGCGATAAACAGTTTAGCTTGTAGGCTACTATGCGCAAACATATTTTAAGACATTAACATTGAGTGTATTTCTCTATTTAGGCCAATTGAACAACCCCCGACTGTGTAGGCTACGAACAAAACACATGTCGCATGTGTTGTTGTGCTGGCTCCTTTTCGTATTTTTACGTGTTTTTTGCGTGACTATTGACTTCACCCCTGCTAATAAATGTGATTGCTTCCAGGGCCTTTACTAGGCTACATTGAAAAACAGGCCAAGCATGGTATATTAAGAAAAGAGCGGAGAAATATCTAAACAGCTTATCGAGAGTAGCTTAATTAGGTCATATTACAGCCATTGCAATTTCAATTTCATCAATGTCTTTTATACGTTTCCATAGACTTGAGTCCCCTGAGTCAGAAACCATGAGTGGGCCTGCCTACCTTTCCCCCTGCTCCCTCGATTGGAACTGCAAAATGCTATACAATAGGCTCATGCTGCACACCATTTCCCATGCCCGTTAGCTGCATATTCTTTGTTTTGATTGGTTTATGAAGGTGTAGAGGTATCTGCCTCTGTGTGGTGCGCTCCCCACTTCAATAGATCGCCCTTGTTTATTCTATATGACAGTCCCTCTTACTCAATGTGACGTAGCATGTTTGGGCAGTGTGTTTCTTAATTTCACTTTGTCAATAACACGTAACGCTGATGTTGAATGATAACCAGGGTGCTTTTGTGTTTCTCTTTTGCCTGCACAGACGCTTGCGGCCTGTCAGATGCGGCTCATATCGAAAGCCTGCAGGAGAAGTCTCAGTGCGCCCTGGAGGAATACGTGAGGAGCCAGTACCCTAACCAGCCGAGCCGCTTTGGCAAGCTCTTGCTGCGGCTGCCATCTCTCCGCACCGTCTCCTCATCGGTAATTGAGCAGCTGTTCTTCGTCCGCTTGGTAGGTAAAACTCCTATTGAAACCCTCATCAGGGATATGCTATTATCCGGGAGCAGCTTCAACTGGCCTTACATGTCCATCCAATGATCCAAATGAGAGTGACAAAAAATGAGAAAAAGGACCAGAATGCAGCATCCCGTACAAGAAGACTATATATAGGACATTTTCTGAACATATTTGAAGACATTACATGTTTTTTTTGTTTAGTTTTTTTGTCTTCTGGGACTAAGATCTGAGATGGAATACGTTATGGACAGAAAATATGGAACTGGACTTACACCTGTGTATATCCACTCTCATCTTCAAGAACAGTACTCTTCATTTTGTAAAATACTAGTCTTTATTTTCCTTTTTTGTAAAAAAAAATTAAAACACACAAATAAAATGAAAAACAAGACTTAGCGGGAAAATAATGTTTCCAAGCAATTATAAGAAATGTCCTGTGTCTATGTACCCCTCTGTTTTGTATTTTTTCTGGTTCTAAACCAGCTTTTCTGTGATTCTATACTAATAATTTTTATATAACCTTTTGCTTCTTATTATGGGTGCGATATATATGTTGTCGAAGCTATGTTCTCCGAGAATAAAATTGAAGTGAGAATTTAAAACAGAAAAATAAAGAAATTTAGACAAATATGAAACAAGTCTAATCGCTATGACAATATCACCACTGATGGTTGAACTGATACTATGGACCCGCAACAGCAGCATACAGACCTCGTGGACATTTTGAGGAGAGGACGTCTTGTTCCTGGTCATGAGTGTTTGAGGAGTCGATCAGCAGTCAAAGAGGAGAGACATGAAAATCAAAAGCACTTTTAATATATCATTTCAAATACATTTTCTTTGTTTCGTCTTGAAATTTTCATTGTTTCTTGAATTTTATTGGCTATTGCCTTCAATTTGCTTACTTCATAATGCAGCTTTTGCAGAAGGGTCGGTTGATGAAGTTGTGTGATGGTGACTGTACTATTAAAAAAGAAATAGGCAACAATGTCTCACTCTCAAGAATGTTCATCTGAAGATCGAGATGCGCGCTCGCGCTTATTGTGTGGGATAGCACAATGCCACTCTTCTTCATACACATGTATAGGCTACGTAATATGTTTTCCTTAAATGTGCGTTTTTCAGTGTTGTCTTGCATACTACACTAAAAATGCAAATTCATTATAAGCATTTTCCCTCTATTCTTCCCAATGGAGCTAGGCGATCGATGGGAAAATATGACACTCATGTTATGCTATAGAACAAGTGTTGTTGGCTGGTAGGCTGCGCATTGCATAGCTATATGTTACTGTTTCACGCACTTGCTCACTCACGACTGAGTATGAACACAAAGATGTGCAGAATTAGACGGTAGTGACGCTGCTCGCTGCCTGTGAGCGCATTCATGTTTCATATTTTCCCAGACAGCAATGAAAGCATGAGCGCCACAGAGGCTTCTCTAGCTTACTTTTTGTGGCTTAATCAAGGTGATTCTCAATTCAACTATGACTGTCTCCAAACATCTTCATTCGTCTGTTAACAAAAATACCCTTGAAAGTATTGTTTCAATATTTATATGCGTTTTAGCTAAGGATTGCACTCGCTGTAAAACAGATGTGATATGGAAAATGTATTTTTACAGCATGTAAGCCAGTCGATAGAAACATCGAGTGTGATGTATTGTGTTGGAATAGAGAGAGTGAAGAAGAGAGCGAGACAGACGCAGAGCGCACAGTGCAAAGACAAATGAGAGAGGAAATGTGCGGAGGGAAATCAGTGTGTAGGTAGCCTTGACTTGCCTATAGCCTACATTTATAATGATTACATCGACGAAGTCCTCAACGTGTTGGATTACGATTTTTGTCTGCACAGTGTATAGTAACTTCGTGTACAGAGGCTGCATGTCTCTTGCGTGACAATAATAATATGTCTACTTACCCTTTACAAGGAATGTGGATCTGAGAGCAGATCTCTGACGTACAGAAATAATTCAGTATACTGTTCATATACATAATGCACATAATGTATCAGACTCAAATAAGGACATAACCTTGGAATATGTTGGGAGGAAGAAGACGGTGTGTCTTGTATCCTTTGCCTTGCAGTCGATTTTGAGATAGTAGCATGATGAGGACATGGATTGACGTCCAATTTCGACGTCAATCTTGAACGATCTCCCTGTGATGAAAGCTATCGTGAGGATGGAAGCTGAACTAGTGATGTTGTGAATTTTCGTAAATGAGGGCCTATCTCTAATCGTTGTATCTTCTTACAGCTTTTAAAATATGAGTAGACCTATTAGGTCTAGTTCTCATGGTCTCATCTGGTCAAAAGATGAGCAGGCCTTATTTGATCCCAGTCGACCTGTGGTCATGATTGAAGCCGTGTTCAGCCTCTACAGCTTCTGCTAATATTTCAACACGGTATTTCTCAGATCAACATAACCCTTAATTGTGTTATGTCCTAAATAATGTGCAATAATATGGCTATCGATAATTATGAACTAACAATGGCATGGGCATGTTGGCCGGTTGGCCAGTTCCAAGTTGGAGGATGAGCCCATGTAGTTATGCTTTGAGTTAATAGGCTTAAACACAATGTTTAATAGTTTAAACACTAATTTTAACACCTTAGAGCCAAAATTGTACATAATATACCTTAGCATTTTACCAATGACCCATTTAACCAAAATAGGCTTTTGGGCTAATTTGGAAGTTTAGCTCATAGCCTAGGCCTACTCCACAACTTTTCATAGATTGTAAACCATTTTTTATATATAAATCTGGTTGTGTGTGTTTTATTTATTAGTTTGTTGGCTCATACCCTAGTTTATGATTACCAGCACATGAAGAGATGTTTAATTAGAAACATACAACATTTACTGAACATAGTGTCCTTGATGACGAGTCTCGATCAATTCTAGCCTATATTTACAGCCCTCGACTAAATTGTTTACCAGCATATTAAATGCAGCTTTCAACTGGTTGTCCTCACATAATGTATTCTAAACCCCTCCAGAATTCTCACTTTCATCCTTTGCTGAGGGCATTCTGTTGTACAATCCCTACACTACGGGCTATATCAATCTATTCAAAATAACATAATTCTAGCCATGTGTTTCTAGTTAATGAAGCAGTATGACTTACTACAAACAAGAAGGATAGGCTACAGTTTGGTAGACCTATAAGTGCTATATATTCATCGACGGTGTGCTGCTTTCATTTTCTAACAATTATGACAATTTAAAGAGGTTTGTTATAATCCCACATATGCAAGAATTAGATATAATCTCATAGTAGTTTGGTATATGGCTTGCTATAGTGTTTGGGATGATAAGCGTTCAGGCAGACGTCTTTTATAGTTGTAGATCACTCAACGTTCATATATTTTATACAAATGGTCTCTCTGGGTCTTGTATGCTGGTGGTAGCTTAGCTGCCTTTCTGAAGAAGAAGAAAAACGTGTGACACGTTTGGGATGTTCTATCATATCCTATTGTTGTACTTGACTGATGACAGTGGGTAAGGCAACGGGATCTGTAACACACTATAGGCCCCACTTGTGTCTCGGTAATTTCGGAAACTCTGGTTACCAAAGTGTTATTCCCAAATGAGTTAAATAACAATTTACCTTTGTCTGGTTTCATCCATCAAACCACAAGTGAATGATTCCTAACACGGGGCTATTTGTTTGCTTACACAAGCAGCTGGGTGCGATTTCACGTTTGAGATATCTGTCTGAAAGCGAAACATTTATTATCCTAAGTTGTCAGCGAGCCTATTTCCAAAACCTCATGCAACCAATGGTTCCACACGTCTTGTGCAGTCAAACGGCAATAACAAGCTCGTGTGGGGTAACATCAGTTCATTCCGCCTATGTTAGGCCTACGTTGTCACTTTTGACAAACAGTTTGAGAAAATATTTTCAAATAGAAGCTTTGAGATACGTGAATGATCCTCTGAAGTATGGGCTATGACAATTTTATAAACTTTTCTTTCAGGTATTGGCTTATGCATAATGAATAGACTTACACGACATTGGACATTACGTTTTTCGGCATCGCTTGGGAATTCAAACACTTCTGGTGAATGGTTGGAAACAGCACAGTGGGAAATAGCCTAGCATTCTAAATATAGTGCATGAATGTCTGCTTGTGTGTCATAAAATGGCATGTTTGCTTTCTATGTGAAATGGTGACAATATGTAGTCGACCTGGAATAACGTACAATTGCTCCTAACAATCTCAATCTCAAGCTTTATGCTATGGATCAAATCCAACACTACAGCGTATAAAATATATCCAGTTGTGAATGTAACATAAGGGGACGCCTGTGTGTGTGTGTGTGTGAGTATGAGTGTGAGTGTGTGTGTGTGTGTGTGTGTGTGTGTGTGTGTGTGTGTGTGTGAGTGTGTGTGTGTGCGCGCGCGCATTTGTGTATGTGCAAGCGGGCGTGTGTGAGTGAGTGAGCGAGAGACAGCGATGGAGTCGGTTGCGTGAACAGATCGCTGTGTAAGCGATCCCTTTGTGTTGATTTAGGAAGACGTTTGCTGTATATAACGTTCAAGGCTGATAATATCATTGCCTGGCCAGATAAATAAAGCATTGGCCAAACCATCAGGTCAGCTATCGATCCTCTGCTCTCTGCGAGCGAGAGGGAGCGAGAGAGGAAGCGAGCGAGGGAGGGAGGGAGGGGGTGAGAGACAGAGAGAGAGACCCTTTACTCATTAGCATTCCATACCCCTGGACTAACGCTGACAACTAACAGAGATATCCAGCTCTACACCATGCACTTTCTCCTTCTGTCTCCATACCCTTCATTTAAATGGAAATATTTCGTCACAGTGAACACATTCTAAGCATTTACCCTTGAACAGATTCCACATACAATATAAGTCATTTTAACGATAGGCCTATAGAAAATAAGACGGTGAATTGTTATCTTCATCGCTCATTAATGGGCCCAGTGCAAAGGCATTTGAACTCATGTAGCCTAGTTATAACCTATACATCACAGCTTTTGCATGTAGGCTAATTATGAAATGGTGTGCCTTTACAGTTACGTGGTCAACTAAGTTGTCCAAACTCTCACATAGACTACTTTTGGTGTCTTTATAAGGAAACATTATATTTTTCTTGATTGGCACGTGAATCGTCAGAACGTTGATGACAATTGTGGCTACATCCTCAAGGGAAGATTCTACCCAGTTTGACGCAATCTAGGACGTTGAGTGGCTGCTGAACATCAACCACCATGGCACTGCTATAATGCATCGGGATTTTATATTAACTCATGCAAGCCTAATTGGCTAAACGTTGTGTTTACAACATGGTGGTGATATAAATAGCCAATTATACGAAATAAAGTGTAATTGTGAAATACAAATATTGAAGCATGAGAGAAAACATAATAATCGTCGAGGGGCAGTAAATGATAATTATTCGACAGGGACTTTGGGAATGTAGGCTATATCTAAATACGCGCTCGAGACTTGCCCAACAATGACAGCTGTTCATCAGATAGTAACTTCTT
The DNA here is from genome assembly GCF_964263955.1 of Coregonus lavaretus. Lineage (NCBI taxonomy): Eukaryota > Metazoa > Chordata > Actinopteri > Salmoniformes > Salmonidae > Coregonus > Coregonus lavaretus. The sequence continues at coordinate 76,186 of NW_028158027.1, forward strand.
TCCGAGTTTTTTCCCCTCCCACCCGGAGCCCCGTCTCTATCTTGCTTTGTTGTTTTAAAATATGCATGTCCCTCCGGAATGCCAGTCACGAGTCCAAACTTTGTGTCCAACCTCCCACATGAAATGATCCTTTTAAAGCGGGCTCAATATGTCTCAATCTGCACTTCACTCTAAGCTTTTGGGTATGGTCTATGGGACAGAGCCCAGAAATATATTAATTAAAGCGAGATGTTGTGTCGAACTCAAATGTTTCAGACTTTACAGGCTGTGAAGATAGGCGGCTCAGAGAAGCTGGAACATCAAGGACTATGATGGAGATTCACGAAAAAAGGTAAGACTTGTTTTGATGTTGTCCCTCTTGCACAGTGTGTGTGTGTGCACGTTTGAGTGGAATGGATAAGCAAGGGGAGAGGGGAGAGTGAGAGAAGGGGGAGGGATATGGAAAAGCAAGGGGAGAGGGGAGAGTGAGAGAACGGGGAGGGATATGGATAAGCAAGGGGAGAGGGGAGAGTGAGAGAAGGGGGAGGGATATGTGAGAAAGGGAAAGAAGAGAGGATGTGCCTATGCGGGCGTGTGTGACTCCCACTGTCATTAACAACAAATTAATCAACACGTGGCATTTAAACTCGAGAGTGCTATTTCTCAGTGTATGTTTACGAGCTGGTGAAATTAATCACAGTACCGGAAAAGAGAACCAGGAGATCGGAAAGGAAAGTTTGATTTTGAAAGGGAAAGCGTGAAACGAGGTAACCAAGTCGAGACAACGAGGAGAAGGGGCTGAGGTTTTGAGAAGAGAAGGCTGTAGTTTATAGGGATGTTTGTGATTATCAGTGGCAAATGTTGCCATTAAGGCCTATTGCAAATGTGTTTTGAGTCAGAGAAGAGGTAACATGTCGCTTATGGACACTTAAAACTCGAGGTGCTGCACGAAAAATTCCACAGTGGTCCAAACATAACGTCACCAGCATGCGTGCGCCAACTAATTCAATACGTAATCCTTTCAAAAATGTAAACAGAGTGACGTCAAGTCATCGGGAGATCTAGCCTACACCAACAAAATTAATGTCATTAATATGATAATGTATTATTCTGATATGTTTTAATAGACATCCCCACGGTGTAATATGTCAACATATGGGAGGCCAGCAAGGCCGGGCTTACCTGATAACGCCCTGGATTTTCAGCAATATTTACGGCTTCTCTTTCTAATACACACCAGATGGTTTGTGACTGTGCCGCCGCAGTCAGTGAGCTCCTCAATTTTACTCAGCTGCATTTTGTTGCAATTACACATCATGCTGAGACCAAATTCATTGGTGACCTATTTGTGCAGCTTTTTGATGTAAATATTATTTTGGTCACCACTAATGTTTCACTTCATCGTCAGGATTCTCACATTGCCTTTATTAAGTTTATTTTTCATATGGAACATTTTTAGCTTAAATGCACATGTAGCCTATAGGCCTGGTACCCACGTTCAATACATGGTGTATTAAAAACAAGAAAATACATAGCACGTCTTGAAGCTTGACCAAACTGGGTTGATAGGCCACTCACTGCATGTTTGAGCCAATCACTCAATCAATCATAATGCTAACTAGTCTCTCTCTATCTGTAGGCATATTGGCTACGTCTTCAAAATATTAAACTGACAAAACGTTTTTTTTTTTAAATGTATTTATAGGCTATAGGCCTATGGAATAGATATTCACTGTAAAGGCCCTAATTTGGGTAAAGAAGGCTAGCTTAGTCTCCTAGCTGAGCTGGAGTCAATTTGTTTAATTTCTACTATGTTTATGAACAAACGAATAGGCCTATGACTGAACAATAACAGCCGTTATGAAAATAACAGAGCCATTCTGGAGACGTTCCAACGTTATGTAGACCATTAATAAATGATAAGTGGAAATGTCTGTTTTCCTGCTATGAAGCGTGCCAGAATATTTGTATGATCCAGGACTATATTCCTGGTACACACGCTCTTTAGTATTTATTTATGTTGCTGTTTATATTGTCGCAATTTAGCCTTTATTTACCTGGCTGGCGCATGGTCTGTGTTCTTGATTGACTGAAACGTTTCATAAAGGGCATTTTTTATCTATGCCATTGGGCACAGGTATTGACAGTGGCAATGTTTCCCCAAGGTTGGTACAGCACAGACATCTCTCTCTCTCTCTCTCTCTCTCTCTCTCTCTCTCTCTCTCTCTCTCTCTCTCTCTCTCTCTCTCTCTCTCTCTCTCTCTCTCTCTCCAGCCTAGAGGAAAGGCATACTGTTGATAAATACATGTATTTTTTCGATCATTCTCAGTATCATCCATCAATGTGTATGTCTGTGCAGCAGCATTGGTCTAAGCGAAGATAAGCTGCCAATAGCGATGTAACCACTGTAAAAAGTCTAGGGAGGATGCAACGCGAGACTGCCTTCATGTTAGATAGACAATGACTAACATTTCTAATACACAGTGTCAATTATTATCAAAATATAATGTAATTTGGCATATAGGCTACTGATAATAGGCCTATATGTGCAGGCATCACTTTTGAGATAGGCTATACATGCATAAGTAGCCTTATCTTTTGAAATGTACAAAATATATTCGCTTTTAATAACATATTGTGCTTTGATGATTATAAAGCATTCGATATAATGTTTGGACTGCTCCCCTCGCTATAGCTAGCTGCTAAAACTTTGCGGCCTAGGCTAAATACCGCTGCTGTGATTACAGAAGTGCCTCCTCCTCTACTTTCTAGAGAAGCAACGCTCTAATCTACCCTCTGTGGAGCCTTAAAGCCCGCGTGATAGGCTATAGTCAAATTGAGTGCGCGCGCTCACGTCTGTGCTAAGAAAAGGTGGGGGTCGGTCTGTTGGAGGGAGGGAGGGAGAAGGAGGGAGAGAGGGAGGGGGTTAACGGAGTGGCCTTTCCTCGCTGACTGACTCGACCCCTCTCTCTTCAAAGGCCATGCAGAAATAAACGCATCTTATCTGAATGGCGAATTTGTTGGTGGTATTTCAGAATGCGAAATTCAGAAATTGGAAGGTGTATTTTCTCTGCACTATTGAATTCAAGATGGTTCGAACCATCCCATATTGGTGGGTATTCAATTATTCCATCTACACACGCGCATTCTCAGCTAGTGTGGTATTTGTCCATGACTACCCACCCTCCTCCTTCTCATTCCATGCAGCCCCCCACGTCCGAATTCATTTGCATTCGTTGATGATATCAGTGAAGAATAGCTGGCATCCTAGATGAGGCAGGGTGGGGGAAGGAGGCTTATTTTGATAAAACTGGATGGAGAGTGGACACGGCCCGAAAGGTCATCCGCCCATTCATGTCAAGGTGGCGGGGGGCGGCTAGGCTGGGATTGCCAGAGAGGCTTATTTGAAAGCGGGAGTATTTGAGGCAGGGGAATGAAAAGGAGTGGACCACAAAGCTCGTAATACTTCAAATACGCCCAGTCACATCTTCACTCTTTCCACTGCACGCATAGGCGGCAAAAGGGGGGCTATCTCGTTTACCACAGAGCAGTCGACAGAAAAAAGAGATGTGCCCGAAAATAATAAATACAGCGGTTGGAGCAGGACATGAAGCAGGACACTTCATCCTGAAAAATAATAGCATAACATGCAACACGTAAAACAAAACAAAAACTAAAGCCTATATTTTCATGTCGAGTAGCCTATAACCACATTTGACAAACTGCCTTGTCTTTGGAGAGACCATGTCTACAACAGGTTCATCGCATTTATATGTTATTTAGCAGGAGATTCAGGAATATGGTTAGCCTGTGCATCATATTTGATTAATTTTACGAGGAAAGCATTGGACTCTTTAGGTAATTGTTCATATAATAAATAATAAATCAGCAATACTAGATTGACTGCATAGCATAGCCATGAGGGAAATATCTGAGAATTATATGAAATTAATTGACACTGCTCTGGATTATTTTGATGAGAAGATGCCCAATGCACGCATGCACGCACACACACACACACACACACACACACACACACACACACACACACACACACACACACACACACACACACACACACACACACAGACACACAACACACACACACCTGCATTGAGAACCATGATAAGTGTGTCTGTCATTAAAACATAATAATGGGCCACAGAAAAAGAGTAGCCTATGCGCAAAAGTTGTTATAATGATTATCGATGTGTAGCACCCTATATGCATGACACCAAAACCCATATGTATATTTCGTACACCTTACTTTTAAGCTAGAATGTTATTTCTTAAGTCCCTTGCAATTTTGATATTAGCGCACGCGTCTCAACGAAAATTGTGACAAATTGCGGTTTGTATGGAAGAAAGCAACAGTAACCGATTGTGCTATGTCTCCCTCTGAAAGCCTATTGGTATATATTTTCTCACCTAAACGTCGACTAATCACTCATTACAATTTATAATATTACTAATATTCCAGTTGGACATTAGGATATATTGAAAGTATTAGAGAAAATTATGATTACAAATATTCTGATATTAATATTATAGCATTTATAATAGGCCTATTTCTAATTATGTCAAATGTCTGTCTCTGTAGGCAGTGGCATGCACAGTAGGCTAGAGGCGTAAATGGGTTGGTTATACATTGAACTAGGACGCTATAGTCTTTGTCTCCATTTTAGATTAGGACTATACGCTTTGATTGCCATACTAATCATGGTTATTAGTCTTATGATTATTAAAACAATCTCAATTCAGGTGGTTATGACGATGACTACTTGCTAAATATTATTGCCATCACTATCATTATTAGCAGTGGTACACTTAAGGCGTTAGTGATAGTGTTAGGATACAGGAGATTACCTTGGATTTGTCATATTTGTTGGTGTTTGAAGTAATGGCAGTGGAGATGAGGAGGACAGGGAATAGTGAGAGTGAAGGGTGGTGACGTGCGAGCCTATATGATGACTTGAAAGCGTGGTCATTTACACAGATGCTGTGCTGTAACCTAGCCTACTCATGCAGTCAGTGGCTTGGAGAGAGCTCATGACAGACAACACAGCTCACTGGCCCTCCTTATCCCACAACCTACATTTGATACATTTCAATTGATTCGAAACTACATTGTGTACTTGTGTGGTACACATAGTGAAGTAAAACATCGTTATGGGGCTGGCAGATGATAGTAGGCCTATCGATTTTGTCAAGTTGACATTCGCCACATCTCCGTCAGCCAGTTTGACATTAGAAGTTCCTAGACATGTAGCTTGAACACTGATGACAATATCAGTTTATTTAGCATCATGACCCTTCAAGGTTCATTCAAATTCGATCCTGTGCAAAACGCACATTGCTTCGTTCTAATTAATTGATTCGTTCATTTATTAATAATTTAAGAAAGTGACTACTATTTCAGGGTGGTTTATTTATGGAAAGCATCAATCGTGAATAGAGAGCAGTCTACTGCTGAATGAAGGCAGTGCAGGATGCAGAAAGTTTGTCTGAATACCTTGGTGGCGCTCCTAAACGGCTTTGTTATGGTGCTCTCGTGCTCCAGTGCTCGTGCAGTGCATGGAGGCTGTCTCGCGCTGTTTGTTTCTACTTTTGTTTGCTAGATGGCGCTCTGCGTACTGGGACCCTCAGACCGAGGAACAACACAAAACCCCCTCTATCCACGCTCAGCCTTAACCACCGAACTCGTCTGCAGCTTTCCTGAAGCGATTTCACTATACTTTCCGCGGCTGTAAATGCTCCTAATTTAATTTCGTTGGTGTGTGTAAATGAGAGGAAAGTTTTTTCATTTTTTTTTTTTTTTTAGGGGTTTTGCATTTTGATAAAATCAGATTGATTAAACACATAAACCAAATTAGAGTACTAATGCATGGTTTTTATATAAACTGATAATAAGATATATTTTTTTGATTGTTGTGCATTGCTTATAAGCTTAGGTAGTCTAATACCTCATTAGGTTTCATTTAATTTAATATTAGGTGAAGTTTCTAGAAATTGTATATTGCATAAGCATACTCTAAATTCGAATCCTCCAAAATGAATAGTAGGCTTAACATTGTTCAAAATGAAATGTAATGTTAATTATTCAAACAACTGAAATGTGGGTACAGTGGTAAATGTACTGCTGTTAACGAGCATGTTTGTAACATATATATAAATATAGTAATATCATTTTGAACCGAATATTTTTCCAACAATTATTTAAAAACAAGGCTAATTCCATGAGACACAGCTATTTAAATACATTTTATCCGTCTATATATTCTATGCAATAGCGGAATACCCTATAGATTTTTTATGTAGTCAAGACAAGACAAAAATATGTCATAATTCTATGAAAAAATAAATATGCACTTGTTTAAAAGCCCTTTGCAGTTGAGGGAAAAAGTGCAATGTTTGCTGTGAGTGGCCCACTCTCTGTCAAGATATACTGCTGCAGTTACACATTCACTAAATAGCGTCTTGTCCATGTCTGACGTTGATGAATGTGCTGGAGACGTAGAGAACCTTTTACAGCTGTCTTAAAAGCGCGAGCCCAGACCCAGGCACAGACGATCAGGTGCAGAGGCTGCAACCTCGCTAGATTATAAAAGAAACACGTTAGAGAGACCCAAAGAACAGGCATATGTCCTGTTATGAATACATACTGCCCACATGTAATGTCTTAACAGGCTTTCATTGCAATAGTGACTGGTCCAGTAAGGGAAAATGCGTTTTGTGTGCAGTTTCAAACCGCTCATTTATTTACATGTATTTATAGATTCTGTTTTCCCTGTTGGTTTGGATATTAACAAAATGCTATTACAAAATAATTTTTCAATGGACTGTATTGATTATGACATTGAAATATTAGGCACTAGATTAGTCTAATGCGAGTTGACGCGGCCCAGAAATATTTAATGTCCAACACCATGCATGAGGCTATAGTCTGCACTGTGCAGACGTGACAAAGACTGGTGGACTGGTGGTAGTTATTGTGAAAGTAATCTTTCAGCAGGGATTGAGATGTATTGTCCGCTAGTACACGTCACCCCCTGTTCGATCCTGGGTGCATGGTATCTCACCGCAGGTGTGCGTGTTCCAAGACCATCCACCTGGACCAAAAGAGCTGCATCAAAGAGCCACAACTAGCACGGCTTGGTTTCATTCCTCACAATCAAGTGGGCGTCGCCGCCAGAACTAAGAACGATAACGCTTCTACAATATCGGTGTATTTACATTAGTAGCAGACGCTTGGTCAACACGTTGAAGTCTACACTAAGAGATAAAGCATTTCAATTACTTTTTTGCAGAATGGCCATGGAGTCATCCTCCGTTTGAGTGTTTAAATAAGTCTCTCTCTATTTGTTTTTCACGATTTAACAAGCCATCATCTCACATATGCATATTAAAATGAAATGACGCACAGATCCCACAGGCAAAGGGTGGGTGCCAGTTCAGTTAAGATGGAATAATGCATATAGGGCAAAGCGTAGAATGACCTCGATGAAATTGATCACAGAATATCCCATTCCTTCTCACCGAAATAACGTTTTTATTAACTTTTTTATTGTTTCTTTATTTCATAAGGTAAACCCCAAAACTCAGAAGTGCTTTCAATTTGAGATGTTTATTTATTTAATTTGGTCATAGTGATTATGAATATTTAGTTCTTAGACCAACCAACCAAGATGTTCTTTCTTCCCTCTTTCACACGCATTTTTTTAACTGACATGGGTGGATTTGAGAGTATAGGAGCAGTCATTTGGACCATTTTCCTCGAATAAGACAGTAGAAAAAAATATATTTCACCATCACAGTGGGATTTTAACGAATTAAATTATCGCACTGCTAGCATGTGCTAAAAGGTGGGATTGAAGAGCGAGTACAAAGCTGCCCGCGCGCCTGATTGTTATAACTTGCTGTCAGGATATTTAGCAGTGTTCTGATATGGACGGTGGCTCCAGAGGCTCATCTCGTGGGGTTTTAATTAACAAGCTGTCTCAAAGCTGTAGAGCTCCATCAAACAGCCTCTCTCGCCCCACCAGCAAATTCGCCTTCCGTCAGCGCCTTCCGTTCCCTTTCCAACTTTAGACATGAGCCAATCCGGCTCACACCTCAACTTTTTCTCACAACACGTGCGCCTGACATGGGTGTGGCGGGTTTCAATGTCTTTCTGTATGTATCTATCTATTCATACATGTACATTATGTGTGTATGAATGTACATATATCTGTCTGTATCTATGCATATATACATGTGTGAATATATGTACAGTACATATCACATGGCTGGATGGATGGATGGATATGTAGATGTTCTCTGTGTGTGTGTGTGTGTGTGTGTGTGTGTTTGTGTGTGTGTGTGTGTTTGTGTGTGTGTGTGTGTAGTGTGTGTGTTTGTGTGTGTGTGTGTGTAGTGTGTGTGTGTGTGTGTAGTGTGTGTGTGTTTGTGTGTGTGTGTGTGTGTGTGTAGTGTGTGTGTGTTTGTGTGTGTGTGTGTGTGTGTGTGTGTGTGTGTGTGTAGTGTGTGTGTGTGTGTAGTGTGTGTGTGTTATCGTGGCTTGGCTACATACTTCAATTGACTGATAATCAGGAACATATTTTAATGCATGACATTTAAACTTTTCAATACGATCCCACCATACTCGATGGGGTATATTAGAAATTAGACGAATGGTACATTTACAATTAGAAATGGTATACGTATTGCATGTATTCAGGCACCGTACACCTTTAAGGACAGAACATCAGTAAGGAAGTGTATTTTCTCAGCAGATAGTGCCAGACTGACGGTCATGGAGCGAGAGATATCATGATGGGAGGCGGCTGTGAGATCAGGAAGGATGGAAAAAAGAACCCTTCCATCTTTGTTGTGCAAACTTGGTGTTGGTCTCCCACCGTGGCCCAGGCGGGGGTAATTTGATAGCAAGGCAAGGTCAAGAAAGAGCGCTGTCCATGGTGCTACTCGAGGGTAGCTGGATGCTATCATCAAATTAGACAGGACAAGTTTCAAATCGATGCCACCGTGAGCGCCTGGAGACCGCCAACAGTTTGAGTTAAATTCTTAACAAGTCTCCCCTGACAGGTCAACTTCTTGGTACAAACACACACACCTGATAGTTTACACAGTAGGCTAGTACATCAGAATTAGGTTCGTTAGATATCAACCTATTTCAGGTCCAATGTTAATTATAATGTGGTGGGTTGTGTTCTGGTTTGTTTTTATTTATTTGAAATATTTCATAATTATTGTTTAGTGTGATATTGCAAAGGACATAAATGCCAACCACAATACATATATTATATATTATATAACATATATATATATATATATATATATATATATATATATATATATATATATATATATATATATATATATATATATATATATATATATATAAGTTGATGATATCGAAGATAAGGGGAACTTTGTATGTTGCACATTGCACATAGATATAATTTATTTAGCAAACGTAATAGCAACAAAGCCAACCTTCTAGCAACAAAGCCAGCTGATGAAGGTATGTAAAAAGTACCCTGAAGAAGGCATTGCTTTACCGAAACGTCATTAGATTTACTCATTACATTGTTGGGAGCATATATAGAGTGTGCGACTTTCTTTCTTTCTCTTTAAATATATAAAAAGTAACAGCCACAAACAACATGCTTTTTATGTCCTTGAGATCAAAGGATGTTCTGTTAACGCTACGGGACACTTTTTTAAAAGTAATATACTCCATAAATGGATCATATTCAGATGAAACACGTTTTAATATGAACAGCACATTATAGTGTATTATGTACTTTAATTGCAAGACTCTATAGTTTTCACAAATTAATCTCCACATCATTTTTGCAATCAACCTTATCCAAATAACATTGATTGAAGATTTACAAAAATAATTAATAAAGACTGTGTATCAAAATACAATGTAGGCCTATATTCCAAACGTACTTTCTATTGTAGGCTACTACATTTAATATCCATATACAATATCACATTGTTACCACCATAATAGCCTAAATGGCGACAATTATTTGATTACCAATAGGAATATAAATGAAATCAATCAACTTCAATAAACTTTCAAAGTATTTCTGTTGTTTAATAATAGTGCACAGAGTAAACGAATATGTGCTTCTGCACAATTTAGGCTATTTGAAAGCATTTTCAATTGCTCAATATGGGTGAGCTGAGAAGGGATCTCAGGTAGCGCACGTGTCGATGGGAGGAGGGAGACTGTTTATGGAGACGCTGCCAATCTGTCACTGTCTTTCTGACATGTTTGTTTTAGGGATAAACAGCAGTCTAAGAAAGTGTAGTTGATTGCTCTGTTTTTTACTTCACAGACCGAAGCATCCCAAACACCAGATCGCAAATACTCCTTTCAGGCGTTCCTGCCGCCATCACCACTCACTCCCTGTCCTGACAAATACCAGGCATACTTCCCTATTCCGTCAAAACCCCGCTTTTCATCATTCCTGCTGCTGACTCAGGTAGTAAACACAATAACGATTTGAGCGCCGACAAGAAGAAAGCTAGTCAACTGGATGGAGAGATTATGGACAGTGGCAGAGAGAGAGACGCTTGTCAGACAGGGAGAAAAGAGAGACGTCCCATTTCAACAAAGTACAAAGTAGACCCATCGAAAAGGGAGAAAGGGAGCGGCATCAAAGAGCGCGAGCTGTAATAAGTAGGCTACCAATGACATTCCAAATGGGCCCAACTTAACCAAGGGGCTAGATACCATGAAATGTACATACAAAACACACCTGCCAATCTGGCCAGCTCTTTTTTTAACATATCAAGCCAAAAGTGATGAACACCGCGTTCCCGAGTGTAAGAGTATGGGCCTTCGTCTGTCTCCCCGATCGAACTCTCTTCCCCCCTCCCATCGCCATCGATTTGAGGCTAGAGGTCTTTCGGGGTTTGAGGAACTACCTGAGATTAGGTTTCGTTCGAAGGGAGAACCCTATTGTTGTGCCCATGTGCATATACAGTCAGTATACGCTAGCATCATCTTGTATGGTTAAATGATTACTGGTTATGAAGTCGGGAAACACTTGCATTTCCCTTTATATCATCCTGCAAAGAGAGAGAAGTTGCCGCACACGTTTTGATAGGCAATAAGACCCACCTTGCCTGCTGGAGGAAAATAACAGTTAGAGCTTTTCACCAGTGTCATTGTCAACTTTTAAATTGTATTTAAGTCCAATCAAACTTGATATGTAATTCCCTTAAATCATATAAAACTAAATAACCATTCCATTTTCGTTCCATATGTCATTATCCTGTTATGGTTATTGTTGATTATCTTAGGCAATCATTAGTAGTAGTATTTTAAATGCGTGAGAGCGTCTGCTAAATGGCTAAAACGTAAATGTATTGTAAATGTGTATTCATGTTATTTCCATGTTACTACTATACTAAAACTAACTGGAAATCATTGGTATTGTAATAGTTATCTATTCAACAAAACTCTGTTCACTAACAATTATGTAGATAAACGACTTAAATGGCACAGTTTCCTCAATAAGTTAATCATAATCATAACGAAAAGGCCATGGCAGGGTTAAACAAAATAGCCTTATTTCGTTTAAGGCTAAAGGCAGGTGTTTATCCATTTTTTAAAAACGTGTCTATAATTGACAGATTAACTTCAAGTGATATTAAACTATACCGAACTATGAAACTCTTACATATTGTGTCAATGTTTTTCAAAGAAACTACATCTGGCCCTTACTTGCAGATCTAACGAAATGTCATTTAAATAATACAAATATACAAACTCATTCAATATTATAATAGGCCTAATGTTTTAGGCTATTTAATAATGATTAATGTTTCAATGTTATTTATTGTTCCACTTTGGATTAGACTTTTAGCCTGTAAAACTAACAAGTCTGATTCGTGCATATTGCAGTTTACATTTTTTTTTACAATACAGTTATTGCAGTTTACAATTTTCATCATGTTTAAAGAATTAGTCCACTGTTAGATCAAACTAGGTACCGTGCCTTCAGAAAGTATTCACACCCCTTGACTGTTTATTTTTTGTTGTTTTACAAGGTGGGATTAAAATCGATTGAATTTTTTGTCAATGATCTACACAAAATACTCAGTAATGCCAAAGTGGAAGAAAAATTATATCATTTATAAAAATTTAAAAAACACACACAAAAAACACTAATATATCTTGGTTACATAAGTATTCAACCCCTGGGTAAATACATGTTGGAATCACCTTTCACAGCGATTACAGCTGTGAGTTTTTCTGGGTAAGTTTTAAAAGCTTTGCACACCTGGATTGTACAATATTTGCACATACTTCTTTTTTAAATTCTTCAAGCTCTGTCAAGTTGGATGTTGATCATTGCTGCACTCTTAGAAAAAAAGGTGCTGTGTAGAACCTAAAACGGTACTTCGGCTGTCCGCATAGGAGAACCCTTTGAATAACCATTTTTGTTCCAGGTAGAACCCTTTTGGGTTCATGTAAAACCCTTTACACAGAGGGTTCTACGTGGGACCAAAATAGTTCTACCTGGAACCAAAAAGGGTTCTCCTATGGGGACACAAGTGAAGAACCCTTTTGAAAACCTTTTTTTCTAAGAGTGTAGACAGCCATTTTCAAGTCTTGCCATAGATTTTAAAACCGATTTAAATCAAATGGCCACTCAGGAACATTCAATGCCTTCTTGGTAAGCAACTCCAGTGTATATTTGTTCTTGTGTTTTAGGTTAGTGTCCTGCTGAAAGGTGAAGTTGTCTCCCAGTGTCTGTTGGAAAGTAGACTGAACAAGGTTTTCCTCTAGGATTTTGCCTGTGCTTAGATCTATTCCATTCTTTTTATCCTGAAAAACTCCCTAGTCCTTGCCAATGACAAGCATATCCATAACATGATGCAGCCACCACTATGCTTGACAATATGGAGAGTGGTACTCAGTAATGGGTTGTATTGGATTTGCCCCAAATATAATAACACTTTGTATTCAGAACAAAAAGTGAATTGCTTTGCCACATTTTTTGCAGTATTACAAAAAGTGCCTTGTTGCAAATAGGATGAATGTTCTGGAATATTTGTATTCTGTACAGGCTTCCTTCTCTTCACTCTGTCATTTAGGTTAGTATTGTGGAGTAACTACAATATTGTTGATCCATCCTCAGTTTTCTCCTATCACAGCCATTAAACTTTGTAACATTTTAAAGTCGCCATTGGCCTCATGGTGAAATCCCTGAGCGGTTTCCTTCCTCTCTGGCAACTGAGTTAGGAAGGATGCCTGTATCTTTGTTGTGACTGGGTGTGTTGATACACCATCCAAAGTGTAAATAATAACTTCACCAGGCTCAAATATTAAATGTCTGCTTTTTTTTTGTTGTTGTACCTATCTACCAATAGGTGCCCTTCTTTGTGAGGCATTGGAAAAACTCCTTGGTCTTTGTGGTTGCATCTGTGTTTAATGGAATCAGATAATTGTATGTGTGGGGTACAGGGACGAGGTAGTCATTCAAAAATTATGTTAAAAACTATTATTGCACACAGAGTGTGTCCATACAACTTATTAAGTGACTTGTTAAGCAGATTTTTACTCCTGAACTTATTTAGCCTTGCCATAACAAAGGGGTTGAATACTTATTGATTCAAGACATCCAGCTTTTCATTTTTAATTAATTTGTAAAAAATTCTAAAAACATAATTCCACTTTGACATTATGGGGTATTGTGTGTAGGCCAGTGACACAACATTTCTATTTAACCCATTTTAAATTCGGGCTGTAACACAACGAAATGTGGAAAAAGTCAAGGGGTGTGAATGCTTTCTGACGGCACTGTATAACTTTCAGACAACCTAGTTAAATGGTAACTGCCCTTCATCGAATATAAAATCATAAAATTAACTATTAACTTAAGCAATATAGAAATATGTAAGATAAGATCTAATGTATTGCCATTAACTTAAAGAGAACGGACGTGTCTTTATGCACAACCCAACCGTTGCACCATTAATTTCCACCACCATCTCCTGTTGACTACCATGAATTTTGAGTGACATTGATTTTTCCAACTTAGAATTGTGGGATGTGAATTTAGTGTTCCAGGTCATCTGGTTGTGAAATCTTTTGAGTCCTTTTTGATAGAGTAAAGTTGGTCTAAGGACCAAAATCCCCTTTTAATTGCTATAAATTTGTTCCTTATTTGGGTCAAAAGACAAACGTCGTGTTGAAATGGGTTGTGAAAAAACAACTATAATACTGAATTTCCACATGATTTAACAGAACGTTAAATCACAACTCATAACCTAAGAATAGCCCAAATTACAGGCCCACTTCAAACCTTCACATTGTCATTCATTTATCATATCGAAATGGCCAGTTTCCTTCAACAGGCAGTCGGTGGGCTCTTAAGCACTACGTTAATTTATTATTTCTTTCTTCACTTGATCTCTACTCGAATAATATACAGCGCCACCACCTAAATTGGTAGAAAGTATAATCTTAAAAGTCGGATCCCATTCTTCAAATGTATTGCATTTCAGAGGCGGGCTTTTACTAGTGGAGTCTTTGCGACCCGAAGGGTTGTAATTGAGGGGGCGGTAAGGGTATAGAGTAGCGTCCGCCTGAAAGCTATACTATTAAAGCCAAATGGACTGCAAACCATAAAACGTCTCTGCCTGCCAACAGCTGGGCACGATCGGTGTATTATATGCCAGGCTCATACAAACACAACGCACACATAGGCTATGGTAACCATGGTTATGTCACATTGTCAGATTATCAGACAGGTGAGGCCCAATTAATCGCAACGAGAGGCCAGTGTGTGTGTGTGTGTGTGTGTGTGCGCGCGCGCGCATGCGTGTGATGCCTAAACCTATTATCAACATGGGACCTGTACTGGTAACATAGTTTATCTGTTTGTCACCGTGATGTGAGTATGTCTATGTTTGACCAAACATTCTTGAGAACCGGCCTCGTGAATTTTGGGAGTTCTACACTTTTAGATAAAAAGGTTCTGGATATAACCAAAAAGGGTTCTATTGCTTGCTTCATATATGGCACCCCTAAATATTCTATATAGAACCATTTTGTTGGGTTATTTGATCAGAACCCCAGGGGTTCCATATAGAAGTCTTGGGTTCCATATTGGGTTCTATATGGAACCAATTTCGAACCTTAAGGGGTGCCATTTATGAAGCAAGCATATAACCCTTTTTAGTTCAATCCATCACTTTTTTTTTTCTTAAGAGTGTAGCCTACTTCTCCTACATATAGCCCAGACTATACCGCCTGCCAGGCTTTCTCTCAGCTGGATATGGCAAACACTTATCGATATTTTGAACAGCCTGTTTGGAAAATGGTCTACAGTGTATCTATAATTAAGAGATATCCTCTTGGATAGGCAACGTGCAACTTCCAGCGGCATGTAAAACTATAACCTCGTTGGGTTTAGGCCCATTCACTGGTTGTGCAGTAAGATGCATGTAAGGGATGCTTCTGAATGATTCCCCAGAGTCTTATTTCTTTGGTCTCTGAATTACCATCTGACGAGCTAGTTTTTTTTTTTTTGTTCAGTGTATGAAGGGCTTCGCTGGATGGAGAGGGTTGGTGATTGAAGTGATGTGGCTTCCACTGGATCATGGTTTGGTCAGTCAATGAATATGTAATGACGACGTTACATTCGAACCCAATACTGGGTAGTGCTTTCTTTGGGTAGGATACTTATTTTGCATAGAAAATACACAGTATACTCTGGAAAAAAACACGAGGAAAGGAGGGGGAACAAACAAGCTTAGGCAACACATTCCTCTTCCGTCAATAGATGAAAAACTATTTGCTCTCCTACTTAGAGGGAGAGAGCGAGAGAGAGAGAGAAATATAGAGACTTGAATAGCTGTTAAGACCGTTTTTTAGTATAGACCTACACGATAAAACATTGATTGTTGCAGTTTGTTGACCCGTAAAATGTGGGGGTTAGTTTTCTCTTCAGAGCGGAGCATATAATTATGCAAATAGAGATCTGACAGTGATCTGGTGGAGTGCTCAAGAAGACAAGGGGCTGGTGGGGGTGACATTCCAACTTTGCTTAAGGCCTATCCTTTGGAAATAGTTAATATTTAGCAGTGCTGGCGAGCATGGGAGGGGATGATGAGAGTAGGCGTGACAATACGAGTCTCCTGGAAAATTGAAATATCATTTTGGGATCCCATTGCTATTGACATGAGAGACCAAGAGCCAAGATACTCTAGTAGCCTATGTGAGGGAGTGATAATGTACTCATTAATATGTATGCGTGTATACTTAAAATAATTAAACAGGAGTGGGTACTGGAATTCAATTTAATGTTGTTAAGTGTGACATGACTGATAAAAAAAATATGCAATTAGTCTAGGCAGATATTTCTGACGCTTGCTAATCAAAGTTATGTTAAACTTATCCCCTATGTTAAAAATATATCTTCATTATGGTGAATAATGTAACATGGGGCTATATCGATATACTGTAACTGTCTGAGCATTGCTGGGAAACTAGTGTCTGACAATAGATTATTTTGTTGTTGAAGTTTCAAGGCTATCATGTTATTATGTGCCAACCCTCGCCTATACTTGCCTATTGAATTTAAGTGTGTTAAGACATTTTACGTGTCAGAAAAGTGAGACCAACTCTCAATAGTGTAGGTGATTGAAGGTTTTTTTTTTTTTTTACGAGGAACCTGACATGGTGTGAGAGATCTTGGCTGGTTCCACTCGCTGGCACTTGTTGTTCGAAGGTTAATGGAAAGATTTCTAAAGATTTATTGAGGGGGCGTTTAATGACCTTATCGGTTTTCACCATGTGAAAACAAATTATCCTGTAGACCGCGCTTGCATACAGCTCTCTTTGCAAAGATGAATCGCCATTTTGAGGAGTATTAGCCCAATTGATGTTTAACCGTCTTCATGTTTTAAACACGTTTAACCTGTTGTAATTGGAGACTGTAGTTTAAAAGCATCTTCTCCGCTGGATGTGCAGGCTAATAAACCTTATGCAGTCAAAAACTTGAAACCAAAAAGCTTAACTTAATATAGCTATAGGGGTAAGGAATGTTTTTTTGCAGTTCTATCGGCGCTTTTTGAAGCGACACTGTTAATACTAAAACACTTCATTAAACTATTTAAGAAGGCATTTACTTTGGCTAATACTAGTCCAATTGTTGAGGACTGGGCTCCTCCGTCTTGAGTGATGGATCGTCTTCCTCGGTCAGGTTTCATAGCTGTTGTTATGTGAGACGATGACTCGGATCACTTTTCCTCTAGGCTCAACTTCCCCGCGCACTTTGCAGTGAAGGCTCGTGAGCGGATGTGGCAGCCCAACAGGGTACAGAGAGGTCCCAAGGTAGACCTTCTCTCAACGTTACACTTTCTTTTCCTTCCCTCTTGAGTAAACCTGCCCCTATGACCTGGGTAGCGTAACCTATATGATCATGGTATGTGTGGTAAAGTAAAAATAACTATTCTATTACCGAATTATGTAATCTAATCTATGGGTTACCTGGCCGATGCCTTTTGTTTGTTTCCAAATAGATATATAACATAGCCTCAATGAAGAACAAATAGAACTGTTAGGCTAATTGATTGACCATGGTATCAGAAAAAGCAGGGGCAGGTAGCTTAGCGGTTAAGAGCGTTGGGCCAGTAACCAAACAATCGCTGGTTCGAATCCCCGAGCCGACTAGGTGAAAAATCAGTCTATGTGCCCTTGAGCAAGGCACGTAACCCTCATTTATCCAGTAAGTAGCTCTGGATAAGAGCGTCTGCTAAATGAGTGAAATTATAAATATGAATTAGGGTATTTGAAAAAAATCCCCATCGGCCACGTGGTAGTTGGAAACTCCATCAACACTACAACTTTTTTTATTCAATTTTAGCAACTGACATATTTACAAAAAAGTTGTAATCGATGGGAATGGTGCATGGGAAACACATGATTGGTGGATGATTAAAGTTGACTTTACATACAAATAATTACATTTGAATAGGCAACAGTTGAAACTAAGTTACACCAAAGCCATAATGTATCCAACTGGAAAAACAAAAGCTACAAAACGTTTTTCAAACGCTATATTTAATCGAATCACAAAGCATGGATGTCTTTTGATAGTGAGCATGACTTATTGGATCAATAAAACGTATACAATCTGAAACAATCATATATTCAAGAGCAATTGTTAGAATTATTCACAATTTACATATCAACTGTGCTTTAGATTTGGTTTAAAGCTGCTCCCATTATTGTTGATCCATTCACATATGGCTTGTTGGTCTTTATTAAAAATACCAGTGAACATAGTGTCTTCTTTCTTCCTAAGGCAACAATATACGCATAATGAAGTAAAATAGCAACAGTTTTTTTCTTCCCGTGAAGGGAACACACATGCCAACAGTATCCTGAAATTAAACTCCTCCGTTTATATGCATATTCCCCAAATCAAACAAGTTAACTTCATGAGTGACATCCAAAGAGACATTAATTAAAATTATATGAAAATTACAACAGCCCAGACTGGGCTCTCATTACTAACAAAAGCAATGAAATGTTTAATAACCCACAAAAGCCTCAAAATATCACCGGTGGCTGTTATTCACACTGAAATAGAAAAGTAAAATGTATACCAATACATTTCTTATCTCCCCTTATAAATACCTCAACACATGAAGCCGTGAAAAGGTAAAGCATGTCTGGATAGACAGTGGATGTGTCGGGAGGTGTATAGGTGATCACAGGATTTCTGTCTCGTTTAGACTAATATCTGGGCATATTAGAAGGCTATTCTATTAAGCTTTGAGTGATTTATAACTCACCAGAACCTAGTGGAAATATACTGTATTTTTGATCTTGTTTATGTACCAGCAGACTGAGATTATGCAAGGCTGAGCCAGGGCTGATTTCTTTGTCACTTTTCCGTTTGCACTTGAGGAAAGTGTTTTGGAAAATAAATGTGTTACATTTCTCCCAACATCTAAACACATATATCATCTAGGTGTAGGAGAATATTGAAATCTTGGATTTCCTGACACGTGCAAGGGGATATATTGAAGTTGACTTCTTGTTTCTATTAAAATGAGATATCCCTAAAACTCATTTTGATGCTGGGCTTTAAATGATTTTAAATCTGCTCAGTGTCTCGAATTCTTCATATCTAGCACAGGTTATGGTTGTTTTATTTGTTTAATCAAATGCAATCATCCAGGGACATCGATTTCATGGATATCAAACAGGAAAAAAAGGTACAGTAAAAAAATTCATTTTTACAAATAAAAAAATGATAGACAACCTACATCAAGTCAACATGTATCAGTCTGGGACCTCATTTGGTCTGATACAAAAAGTTATTAGGGCGCAGAAAAACCCAGCAAAGTAAGATAAAAAACCAAGCTAAAGAAAACCAAACACCAACAGTATATCAGCTGTCATAAACAGTGCAGTGCAACCCTCCAAAGTAAGGCAGAAACAGGACCACAGTTGACAGAATATGTATCGTTATAAAAAGTGTGTGTTTGGGGACAGTAAGAGAAAGAGAAGGAGCCATAAAAACAACACACTTGCTTTACATTAAAAGTATTATGTTAATGAGGCATGTTTACTATTGTTAAAACCATTGTTTGTGGTGAGGGTAGGGGGTTGTGTTGAGGTGAGGGAGGGGGTTGGGTTGAGGTGAGGGAGGGAGGGTGGGGGGTTGGGTTGAGGTGAGGGAGAAAGGTGGGTTGGGTTGAGGGTGGGGGGTTGGGTTGAGGTGAGGGAGAAAGGGGGGTTGGGTTGAGGGTGGGGGGTTGGGTTGAGGGTGGGGTTTGGTTGAGGTGACGGTGGGGGGTTGGGTTGAAGTGAGACAGGGTTTGGGTTGAGGTGAGGGAGGGGGGTTGGGTTGAGGGTGGGGGTTAGGTTGAGGTGAGGTGAGGGTGGGGGATTGGGTTGAGGGTGTGGGGTTGGGTTGAGGTGAGGGAGGGAGGGGGGTTGGGTTGAGGGGGGGGGGGTTAGGTTGAGGTGAGGGGAGTTAGGTTGAGGTGAGGGTGGGGGGTTGGGGGTTGGGTTGAGGTGAGGGAGGGGGGTTGGGTTGAGGGAGGGAGGGAGAGATACCAAGTGTATGAGTGGTGTGGGTTGTAGAGGACTGAGAGGCCCGTGGGTCCAGCAGGTTTTAGGACCTAGGGGAGTGGTGGGGAGGGCTGCTGGGGCATTATCTCATTCAGGGCGATGTCAGGACAATTAGAGGTGCACCACGACATACTGTGCACAGCGCCTGTCAGCCGTAATCTCAGCCGCTGCCGCCGCTGCTCCGTGGCCCAGACCACAGCAAAGCCACAGCCCACGGTAAGCGCAAACACTCTGCCCATATTGCTTTGACAGTTGCACTCATCTAGAAATAATGCAAAACGCTATTGTGATGTGTACACCACCACCCACCTACACTCTGCCAGTTAAACAATGCATGTGTGAACCGGGAGATGGGCTCAGCTGGAAGGGAGAGATCACACAAAGATGAGGGAGGAAAGAAGGAGGGAGGGAGGGTAAATAGAGAGGATTTGGCACCTCCACCCCCTTGTATTTCCCTCCTGTTGGTGTAGTTCTAGTCGTGGTGGTCGTGGTTGTGGTCATGTTTGGTCCTGTGGGAGCTGCGTGTGGTGACCGTGTTGGAGGACCCCTCGTACTCATCCCCAGTCGGTAGAGCCTCGCCGAAGAACTGGAAAATGGAGTTGAAACTCCTCCACGATGTCAGCTCGTGTCGCTCTGTACCTGCACAATACATAGCACAAAGAGACAGGTGAAACACTCAGGCAGTCCACTGTGTGACCACAGAGGGAGGATAGTCACATAAAGCATCATATAGACCACTGTTACACCACACACACCTAACAGGTTAGAGAGAAATCATTTTGTAAACAGAGAACGTAATTCCCCTCTAAACATGGATACTGTAGCGAAGTGTGTATCCCACTGCAAGCAACAAGCTGATTGGACATTACATCCATTTTAACTTCTGACCCAGCAGTCCAACGGGATAGTCTTAATATTTGATCCAACTTGATTCATGATAGTGTACACCCCATACTCTCCCGTGTCTGTCTCTTAATTGAATGCGAGTTATGCACAATGGATGCACTAAGCGAAACCAGTGGACCGTTATTCATTCATTCTCTGGGCTGCTTGAAAGATGCAGTGGTGAAAAGGCACTAAGGCAGCCAGCGTATCAGGTGATCTGGGGGGAAGGGGGGGGGGGCTCGGTTTCCCCTCCCCTCTCCAGGTGAGCCGGTTCCCATGTTAGGGTCAAGGGGAGCCTGAAATCTGGTACACACGCCTCGGGTTCCTCTCAGCTCTCTGAGGTCAGGGGTTCGCTGCGTCGCTCCGAAAGCTGCTACACAACTCCTCCGTCACTGCAGCTGCTCCACCGCCAGCTCCTCACCAACCAATCACAACCAATGGCTAATGGCTTATTTCTAGGACTGGGAATTGTCAGGGACCTCACGATACGATATCTCAATACTTAGGTCCTGATACGATATGTATTGTGATTCTCACGATTCTATATGTATTTCGATTCGATACTGCGATTTATTTGCGGTTCGATGTTCCAAACATGTTGCTCACCACATGTCTGCTGCAGACGGACAAGAAAAAGCATGAGAAAACGAGTTTTGTTCAATGCTGAAAAAAAATTGGGTCACTATTTAAAAAGAAGATGGACAACAAGATATGAAGGAAAAATAGTAGAGTTTTCGTGCAGGCACAGCTGACTAGTGCAAAAACAATATTGCGATATATTGTCAAAAACAATATCCCAATATGTAACTATGGAGTTTTCTCCCTACCACTACTTATTTCCCTACTAGCAGGTGGCTAGGCTGCTTAGCAACATACTATACTGTACTGTGTTGTGAAGCAGTACCCAGATGCCATCCCAGGGAAATCGGTATACAGTGTGATACAATGGTGTTATACTCCATTATATCATAGATACACAGTTTGAGGTAGTGTACACATAGTAGGGAGAGACAGGTTGATGCTTACAGACTGCTTGTTGGTTTATGCATTTGGGGTATACACTGAGTGGACAAAACATTAGGAACACCTGCTCTTTCCATGACATAGACGGACCAGGTGAATCCAGGTGAAAGCTATGATCCCTTATTGTCACTTGTTAAATCCACTTCAATCAGTGTAGATGAAGGGGAGGAGACATGTTAAAGAAGGATTTTGCTTTGAGACAATTGAGACATGGATTGTGTATGTGTGCCATTCAGAGGGCGAATGGGCTTGACCAAAAATGTAAGTGCCTTTGAACGGGGTATGGTAGTTTGCGTCAAGAACTACAACACTGCTGTTATTTAAAACGCTCAACAGTTTCCTGTGTGTATCAATAATGGTCCACCACCCAAAGGACATCCAGCCAACTTGACACTCAATATTAGGAAGGTGTTCTTAATATTTGGTACAGTCAGTGTATATCCAGACATCATAGCAGTGTATAATCCTAGTTATTCCTCTGTATTAGCTATCTAATATTTACATTTACATTTTAGACTCCCAGATCAGCAGGCTTATGTACCTGTTTCCAATACAGCTTCATACGATCAGTTAATGGGGCCCTTGCTGCTTTGTTGATGGTTCAGGGTACCAGTTCAGTGAGAGCCCTCTCCTCCTCTCCTCTTCTCGTCCTGTTCTCTCCTCTCATCCCTCGTACATGCACCAGGCCGGAGGGATACAAAATAACCTTTAACCTGATGGCCGCTCTATTGACCCCATGTTTATTAGATTGACCACCTGGCTGGCTGTGATAATGGAGATGGAGGGGTGAGGGCCCAGGCTGGTCTCATCTGGTTTGGTCTGGGCTGGTTTATTCTGGGCTGGGCGGTCACTGTGAATGGTTTGCCAGACTAGTCTATGATAACTGCCTCAGGTCAGATTGACTAGCCTGGCAATCACCCCCAGACTAACAGTGTGTTACCTGTGTAGGGCTCAACACAACAACACACTCCATAGGAAAACAAAGAGTCAGCCCTGCTCGCACCTCACATCTATCATTTATATCCAGTTTGAAGACAGGAATCTCTCCTCTTTTTTCTGTCTCATCCCTCCTTAACAAGTTGTTTCCTTTCTCTTTCTTTTTCTTCTTTCTGCAGGAGCGATCGATGCCAAGGCTCTACTTTTTTCACCTCGAACCAGTGCCGCGAGCTGCTACGCCCGATCCCAGCGCCGGGGTCAGTGGGAATGCGTCTCCGTGCCGATATGCTGATGAGCCAGGCCCCTCCGGTGACCCCCTGTATGAGCTCCGCCCTTTCTGTGGCATGCGCAGGCCTCCAATGTCTCCCGGCGTCCGGGCCTCACTAGCTAACAGCCTTTTACTGCCCTCGCCCACTCCTCCTTTAATAGGCAGCGTGTGTGGACGCTAATGGATGTTGTCAGTGGTGTGTTCTGAAAGCTGATTTAGAGAAGGAGCCTCACCAGCCTGCTGGCTTCTCTCAGAGATAACCTGACCGCTGGACTCCCAGGGTGAGCAGAGGGAGAGAGGAAGACAGTTAGCTCACTCATGCTACAAATCAAAGTAATATCCTTTAAAGACGTAGGGATGGATTAAATGCCACGGTGCTGTGTGGCTGTGTGGAAAGTGAATTCTGTCCTACAAACAGTCTGAGTGGATTCGGCTTTACCCTTCCTCCCCCAATCTCTTATGTAAAAGCTGGGGAATTAATAGAAAGCTTTTTCATGAGCCAATGATTTCAGTGATCAAAGTGCAAAAAGTATGCAAATTAAAATGTGTCTCAAAGGCTCACTTTTGTATACTTCTTGAGATGTGCTGTTTTTATAACGCTTGAATATGATACCTTAATATATTATATATTCTCTTCACCTGAATACAGTAAACACATAATGAGATAAAATGTATATTTCTGAACTATTGTTATAACGCATAATGTGTATGCTTATTTTATTAATCATTATCTCAGGTAGGAATTAATTACATCAAATTAGAGATATAACTTCAATGTTATCTGTTTCCTGCCAATAAAGCAAGAGCAGATGATTATAATATGTACATGAATCAAACACCTGTGTACACCACATATTTTTCAAATAAAACGTTTTGTAAGATTCAGGGGTCACCCTCTCTCATTTCCCCAAATCAGGGAATGGCCCCCCTAACCCCTATGTTAGACCTCTCTATTGGTTAACCTGTGTTCCCGCACCACTCCAAGCCTCTACATTGGTTGTTCTGTTCTCCCACCCCTACAAGCCTCTATATTGGTTAACATGTGTTCTCTCACCACTCCAAGCCTCTATATTGGTTAACCTGTGTTCTCTCACCTCTACAAGCCTCTATATTGGTTAACCTGTGTTCTCTCACCCCTGAAAAGCCTCTATATTGGTTAACCTGTGTTCTCTCACCCCTACAAGCCTCTATATTGGTTAACCTGTGTTCTCTCACCTCTACAAGCCTCTATATTGGTTAACCTGTGTTCTCTCACCACTCCAAGCCTCTATATTGGTTAACCTGTGTTCTCTCACCACTCCAAGCCTCTATATTGGTTAACCTGTGTTCTCTCACCTCTACAAGCCTCTATATTGGTTAACCTGTGTTCTCTCACCCCTCCAAGCCTCTATATTGGTTAACCTGTGTTCTCCCACCCCTACAAGCCTCTATATTGGTTAACCTGTGTTCTCTCACCACTCCAAGCCTCTATATTGGTTAACCTGTGTTCTCTCACCTCTACAAGCCTCTATATTGGTTAACCTGTGTTCTCTCACCCCTCCAAGCCTCTTTATTGGTTAACCTGTGTTCTCTCACCACTCCAAGCCTCTATATTGGTTAACCTGTGTTCTCTCACCCCGCCAAGCCTCTATATTGGTTAACCTGTGTTCTCTCACCACGCCAAACCTCTATATTTTCTGTTCTATGTTCTCCTCTCTCATGATGACCTGTGACAGTGCCAACAAATCCAGTCTATTGGATCCTAGATGCTTAGCCTCCCCTGTCACAGCCACTGGATTCCTCTCAGGGTAATTGACTGGCTGTTTGATCTCTCTGTGACTTACACTGTCTCAAGTCACACACACGCACGCACGCACACGCACACGCACACACACACACACACACACACACACACACACACACACACACACACACACACACACGCACACTATTGTTATCAGTGGTGTGGGATAAGGTAAGGGAACATAAGGTGTTTGAGGGGAAAAGGAACTGCTCTGTAGCTGTGGGCCATGCTTTCTTCCCTTCACCAGTCGCTGAACGCTCTATGCTGTCACAAGTGGTAATCTCCTGTGATTGTTGATTATTTCAAAACAAGCGGTAGGTGACTGAAAAGCCAAAGTAACGGTCAGAGTGATAGGTTATAGGTTACAGTGATAGTCAGAGAGAAAGACTGAATCAAAGAATCAAGCTGGCTATAATTCGTTTTCACCTGTGGTACATTATTTAAAGCCACACCACTTAATTGCTTGTGTACTAATGGCCTATTTTATTTGAATCAAACTTTCTTTACATAATTCATAATTACATTGATGTGAGCATGAAGGGCCATATACAGTGCATTCGGGAAGTATTCAGACCCCTTCACTTTTTCTACATTTTGTTACGTTACAGCCTTATTCTAAAATGGATTAAAAAAACAAGTTCCTCATTAATATACACACAATACCCCATAATGGCGAAAACAGGTTTTAAAAAATTTAAAAACTAAAAAACAGAAACACCTTATTTTCATAAGTATTCAGACCCTTTGCTATGAGACTCGAAATTGAGCTCAGGTGCATCCTGTTTCCATTGAACATCCTTGAGATGTTTCTACAACTTGATTGGAGTCCACCTGTGGTAAATTCAATTGATTGGACATGATTTGGAAAAGGCACACACCTGTCTATATAAGGTCCCACGGTTAACAGTACATGTCAGAGAAAAACCAAGCCATGAGGTCGAAGGAATTGTCCATAGAGCGCCGAGACAAGATTGTGTCGAGGCACAGATCTGGGGAAGGGTACCAAAACATTTCTGCAGCATTGAAGGTTCCCAAGAACACAGTGGCCTCCATCATTCTTAAATGGAAGAAGTTTGGAACCACCAAGACTCTTCCTAGAGCTGGCTGCCCAGCCAAACTGAGCAATCGGGGGAGAAGGGCCTTGGTCAAGGAGGTGACCAAGAACCCGATGGTCACTCTGACAGAGCTCTAGAGTTCCTCTGTGGAGATGGGAGAACCTTCCAGAAGGACAACCATCTCTGCAGCACTTCACCAATCAGGCCTTTATGGTAGAGTGGCCAGACGGAAGACACTCCTCAGTAAAATACACATGACAGCCCACTTGGAGTTTGGCAAAAGGCACCTAAAGGACTCTCAGACCATGAGAAACAAGATTCTCTGGTCCGATGAAACCAAGATTGAACTCTTTGGCCTGAATGCCAAGCGTCGCATCTGGAGGAAACCAGGCACTGCTCATCCCCTGGCCAATATCATCCCTACGGTGAAGCATGGTGGTGGCAGCATCATGCTGTGGGGATGTTTTTCAGCAGCAGGGACTGTGAGACTAATCAGGATCGAGGAAAAGATTAACAGAGCAAAGTACAGGGAGATCCTTGATGAAAACCTACTACAGAGAACTCAGGACCTCAGACTGGGGCGAAGTTTCACCTTTCAACAGGACAACAACCCTAAGCGCACAGCCAAGACAACGCAGGAGTGGTTTCAGGACAAGTCTCTGAATGTCCTTGAGTGGCCCAGCCAGAGCCCGGACTTGAACCCGATCGAACATCTCGAGAAACCTGAAAATAGCTGTGCAGCGACGCTTCCCCTCCAACCTGACAGAGCTTGAGAGGATCTGCAGAGAATGGGATAAACTGTAGCGTCATACCCAAGAGGACTCGAGGCTGTAATTGCTGCCAAATGTGCTTCAACAAAGTACTGAGTAAAGGGTCTGAATACTTATGTAAATGTAATATTTCAGTTAAATTTGCAAACATTACTAAAAACCGTTTTTGCTTTGTCATTATGGGGTAGTGTGTAAGTTGATGAGGAAAATAATACAATGTAATCCATTTTAGAATAAGGCTGTAATGTAACAAAATGTGGAAAAAGTGAAGGGGTTCTGAATACTTTCCGAATGCACTGTATCTTTGCTGCATTTATTACAGAAATACATAGCTATTCATATACAGTGGGGAAAAAAAGTATTTAGTCAGCCACCAATTGTGCAAGTTCTCCCACTTAAAAAGATGAGAGAGGCCTGTAATTTTCATCATAGGTACACGTCAACTATGACAGACAAAATGAGAAAAAAAAATCCAGAAAATCACATTGTAGGATTTTTAATGAATTTATTTGCAAATTATGGTGGAAAATAAGTATTTGGTCACCTACAAACAAGCAAGATTTCTGGCTCTCACAGACCTGTAACTTCTTCTTTAAGAGGCTCCTCTGTCCTCCACTCGTTACCTGTATTAATGGCACCTGTTTGAACTTGTTATCAGTATAAAAGACACCTGTCCACAACCTCAAACAGTCACACTCCAAACTCCACTATGGCCAAGACCAAAGAGCTGTCAAAGGACACCAGAAACAGAATTGTAGACCTGCACCAGGCTGGGAAGACTGAATCTGCAATAGGTAAGCAGCTTGGTTTGAAGAAATCAACTGTGGGAGCAATTATTAGGAAATGGAAGACATACAAGACCACTGATAATCTCCCTCGATCTGGGGCTCCACGCAAGATCTCACCCCGTGGGGTCAAAATGATCACAAGAACGGTGAGCAAAAATCCCAGAACCACACGGGGGGACCTAGTGAATGACCGGCAGAGAGCTGGGACCAAAGTAACAAAGCCTACCATCAGTAACACACTACGCCGCCAGGGACTCAAATCCTGCAGTGGCAGACGTGTCCCCCTGCTTAAGCCAGTACATGTCCAGGCCCGTCTGAAGTTTGCTAGAGTGCATTTGGATGATCCAGAAGAGGATTGGGAGAATGTCATATGGTCAGATGAAACCAAAATATAACTTTTTGGTTTAAAAAACTCAACTCGTCGTGTTTGGAGGACAAAGAATGCTGAGTTCCATCCAAAGAACACCATACCTACTGTGAAGCATGGGGGTGGAAACATCATGCTTTGGGGCTGTTTTTCTGCAAAGGGACCAGGACGACTGATCCGTGTAAAGGAAAGAATGAATGGGGCCATGTTTTGTGAGATTTTGAGTGAAAAAAAATGTATGCACGCATGACTGTAAGTCGCTTTGGATAAAAGCGTCTGCTAAATGGCATATTATTATTATTATTATTATTAAAACCTCCTTCCATCAGCAAGGGCATTGAAGATGAAACGTGGCTGGGTCTTTCAGCATGACAATGATCCCAAATACACCGCCTGGGCAACGAAGGAGTGGCTTCGTAAGAAGCATTTCAAGGTCCTGGAGTGGCCTAGCCAGTCTCCAGATCTCAACCCCATAGAAAATCTTTGGAGGGAGTTGAAAGTCCGTGTTGCCCAGCGACAGCCCCAAAACATCACTGCTCTAGAGGAGATCTGCATGAAAGAATGGGCCAAAATACCAGCAACAGTGTGTGAAAACCTTGTGGAGAGTTACAGAAAACGTTTGACCTGTGTCATTGCCAACAAAGGGTATATAACAAAGTATTGAGAAACTTTTGTTATTGACCAAATACTTATTTTCCACCATAATTTGCAAATAAATTCATAAAAAATCCTACAATGTGATTTTCTGGATTTTTTTTTCTCATTTTGTCTGTCATAGTTGACGTGTACCTATGATGAAAATTACAGGCCTCTCTCATCTTTTTAAGTGGGAGAACTTGCACAATTGGTGGCTGACTAAATTCTTTTTTTCCCCACTGTACTAATAATTTTGTGGGTGCTTATATTTGTCCTATTTCACACATGTACAAGTGTGTATTATATTCAGTCTAGTCTGTGAGTCACGGCACATCTAATGTTTTTGATAGTTTTGGAACAAATTGATTTCATTTCGTACATTTAAAAAGCTTAATGTCCCTAGACATTGACATTTAAATCGACAGGAACTTTACAAAACAAGATATATACATGCAAACTGAAAATCAGGATAATAGAATAGCAAACTCTTATTTAATATTCTGCAAGTCAAAGTACAGAGACTATAACCACCCGTTGTATCATGTTAAACTATTTCTTGTCAAATCTATTAAATACAATGCATTGTTTTTCTTGTATTTTCAAAGGTAATCTAAGTTCTTTCTATCCAGTTTGGATGTTGAAGTGATGGGCGGCTGTGCTGTAACACTATCTGTGTTTGTGGAAACTATCCATTGCATAGATCAGAGGTGGGGAATCGCTATCTGTGTCCTGCTTGTTAGATGATCGGATGTCCGCTCCTGACGCGGGTTCTTATTAGTTTATCTGCCGTGCAGGGTGTGTGGGGCTGTGCAGGGTGTGTGGGGCTGTGCAGGGTGTGTGGGGCTGTGCAGGGTGTGTGGGGCTGTGCAGGGTGTGTGGGGCTGTGCAGGGTGTGTGGGGCTGTGCAGGGTGTGTGGGGCCGTGCAGGGTGTGTGGGGCCGTGCAGGGTGTGTGGGGCTGTGCGGGTGAGTGGGGCCGCTGAGGGCACCCCGGCCATTTTGTCTGCCTGTCAGATGGCCCGGATGTGTCATTGCTGGGAGAAGGGGTCAAACAAGGTCAAAGCAGGCGCCAGGGTCACTCAGCTCGCCTGCACAACTTTGTCCCCATTCACAGAGCACGGAAACAAGGTTACGGTCAAACTGTTTGATTTCAATCTAAATGTAGGCCTTCTCCCTGTTCCCTTCACCATTGGATTAACTCCTTCCAGTCATAACGATACACTGAAGTCAGATTGAATCATGATGACATATTAGTGGTTCCCTGTGACCCCACTGTATTTCGTTTTATTTTAATCAAATCAATAGATTAATCCCACTCACATCCCCACAAACAAAAATATAAACACACACACAGACACAAATTACCGAAACACAGCATTTAATCAAAACAGCATTACTGCCATTTTAATGCAATTCAATTTGAATGGTTGCCGGTAAGTAGGGTCTGTTTGCATTTCCTGTCTCTCGTACTGCTTTTAATTACTTTCTGTATTATTATTATTGTGTTTTGTTTTAGGAGAAAACAAGGAAAAACTCATTACACATCCGGAGACGAGGAACCAGAATGGCTAGCGCGGGGGCTGCAGAGGGGACTTGATAAAAGAGAGATAGGGTGAGAAGGAGAGAGAGAAAAAGAGATGGTGAGATATCTCAACATTAACTGAAATTGAAATCGTCTCTCCATTTCTGCTCATATTATTCAAACCATCACACAGTGGAACCTGGGAGACAAGAGCCACCCAATAATGGATGGCACAATGCACACACTCCTAGTCTCTCTCCCCCCACCCTGCTTGGAGACGGAGTGCTTTTTTATTTTAAAGTGAATGACTGGCCTTGGCCGCTATAAAGGACGCTGCTTTTATAGACTTGGAGCAGAGTATTTACAAGATAACCCGAGCCCAAGGGCAGAGCGCGTTATTGGATACGAGTGTCTGATTCTCCAGTGTCCCCTTCAGTAAAATCGAAGCCCAAACATGTGCCTGCCCTGACAACACCTCTCAATGTCAACCGGCTTCTCTCTCCAGGGTCGCCATGTGCATCAAAGACAAGGGCCTTCAGACTCTAGAAGGCCTTCAGAAACATGGTCCTCTTCTCCTCTACACAATGCACTATTTTAATAAATATCTGTATTAGTCAATAGAAACAGACGTTCTCTGGTTCTCATCTAAAGGCTAAAGGGTCTATTTGAACTCGATTTACTTTGTTCTTTGTGTTCAAGTTGAAGAAGGCTATTGAGAAAAATCAATCAATTTCACAGCCTTATTAAAATCTGAGTAGGGATACAGGTAATATGCTTTAGATTTCATGAATGAATTAATACATTTACAACAATATTCTATGGTCTATTGTTGGTACGATGTAAGTAGGGATGAAGTCCTGCTTAAAACTCTTTCTTGAGGCAGATCTGTCCATGACACTTCTCTATGTTCAATACAGGACATTCTAAATGGGAACCCACCAATCAGGCTTCAATGAAAAATTACAATATCAAACAAATCATAATACATGCTCAAGCAAAATTTCAGCAAATGACAAACATCTCTCTTACTTTCTTCTTCAGTGAGCCACTCTCAATCTTCACTCTCAATCTTTTGTTCAAAATGGTATCGTGTTGGAACTGTGCAATATAGACCATTCAAACCTTACCAAGGACACAATACAATCCCTGCCTATAAGGAGCTCCATTTCCTGAATGTTTCATCGTGAAGGTGAACCGTGGAGTGCGGTACATGTGCTGTAGCAAGCATAGTTGCAAGTTTGATTCTTGTCTTCTAATATTACAACAAAGTTAAATACGTTCTAACGTCTAATATTACAGTTGCAAGATGTGAGGCTTTTACATTAACAACTTTAATGTAGAAGGTGGTAATTGATGGTATGCAGATTAATTAATACCATTGATTAATAGAAATGAATATCAAGAAGGTTTTGATATTTGATCGGGAGGACAGAGACATGTTATTGCGGCAATTGTTTTGTTTTTACCGCAGCAAGGTTGAACTTATTCCGGACAGGAACTGTATTTCCACATTAAAAAACAAGTGGCATCAACCACGGCATATGTCTTGAATCAAGAACATGTATCGATGGAATACAGTGCGTATCTAATCATAGAATCATTTATCAATAACTCATTCTGCAGTGAAATTCCCACCTGAACAGAGATTTGATGGATGTCAGTCTAGTACAGTATATCTGTGTGCACCAAGAGTAGAAGTGCATAAAAAGAACCTGTCCCTAGCGCCACGTAGACTTGATCACTGTAAACATAAGGGCTACCTCTCTGTCAGGCCTTAGTTTGATCTGGGTCATCAACACTCTGGGTCTGCTAGCTCGGCTGACACGGTTTTGTTTTTGGCCCATTGAGGGGGAATGGTCTGTTTCCATGCCCAGCCCCAGTGTGGCTCAAAAGCAGTGAGCGTCTAAGGGAGGCCCACAAAGGCTGTCCATTAGCAGGAGTACAGGATCCAGGGCCAGGGTCACGATGAGGCCCCACACAACCCTGCCAAACACAGACACCCTAGCACGCATGCACACACAGACGTTCACATTAATGCACGCACACACACACACACACACCTTCCTTTGCTCTTAAACATAATGAGCCATCCCATACACACACACAGTGAGACTGAGAAACACAAGCTGTTACTGGGTCTCCAGTTAGGACCAAGCCCCAGACAATCTCAACCACCACCTTCACTCTCACTACACACTCTCTCTCCCCTCCCCTCCCCTCCCCTCCCCTCCCCTCCCCTCCCCTCCCCTCCCCTCTACTCAAACATAATACACTCACAAATTCACACAGACTCTCACACATACACACACAACCTCTGCTCTACTTTGACACAATACGAGGGAACGCACACACACACACATACACACACACACACACACACAGAGCTGCGGTTTCCTGTCATTCCTAACAGTGATGCACCCAAGGCCCGCTGGGGCTCAGGTGAGACGGAGTGCTGAAAGACAGTGAGCTCTGCTCCACTCCCAACACGTTACCACGTCTAACTCCACCGTGGCCACGCCGGCAACAATTAAAACAACACTCGCTTGCCTACCGCTGGCAGCTTCTCACAACTTAGCATCTCCCCAACGCACAGGCCACAAACACCGGAGACATACACCTCGGAATACAAAAACACACACACAGAGGCTACACAAAATGAGCTCATAAGTCTTACGAGTAAAGACATTTCTGGTAAAT